>NC_137649.1:23753807-23788807 GCF_963383615.2 Lipophrys pholis | reverse complement strand
TCCAGCTGTGTGTCCATGAGGAGTGACCGTTCCATCATTCAACCTCTGAACTTTAAAGAGCTGCTTCCTGAACCGAGGTGAACTTTGTAACCAAGCAACCAGCTAACCAGCTAACAGCTAACAGCTAACCAACTAACTAACTAACTCACTCACTAACCCAGCTAACTCAGATGAAATGGTGAATGTCAACGTTTCTTCCCAGAATTCACCAGCACGGTTTGAAGGACCTGGACGGTCCGACTCCCCGGACCCTGGACAGTCTGGCCCCTCGGACCCTGCAGGACCCAGCAGACCTGGACTCCATATTCACGGTGTGTAAACTGGTCATCCAGCTCAGGGTCCCGGCCTGGTGCTGCAGGATCAGAGAACATTCAGACCATCAAACCTGCAGAACCAGACTCCAGGAAAAGGACAGAAAACAGGAGTTGACAGGTTCTCTGTGTGGAACCACAGCTCCCTCTGGTGGCCTGGCATGAAAACTACGTGGTTTTCAGTGTGCAAGAGGGTTTTCTTACACACACACACACACACACACACACACACACACACACACACTGGTGTGTAGATGATCTCCTGATGTTTCTTCTTCCAGCTGCTGCAGGACAACATGGTGACGTTCATGAAGGCGGAGCTGAAGAAGATGCAGCAGCTGCTGAGGGCAGATTACCCAGCATGCCCCGGGAGGGAGGAAGAGGAAGACGATGAAGAGCGTAGCAGCAGAGAGTCCTTCATGAGGATCACACTGGACTTCCTGAGGAGGATGAAGCAGGATCAGCTGGTGGAGCGACTGAGGAGCAGTAAGAGTGGACGGAGTGGTGGGAGTGGGTGGAGCAGTGAGAGTAACAAAGCTCCTTAAACAAAGATCAAGGCTTCATGTCAGTTTGTGCCTGTTTCTTCATGTAGAATGGAGCGCTGGCAGATGTCGAGATGAGCTGAAGTCCAACCTGAAGAAGAGGTTCCAGTCTGTGTTTGAGGGGGTCGCTAAAGCAGGAAATTCAACCCTCCTGAACCAGATCTACACAGAGCTCCACCTCACGGAGGGAGGGACTGCAGGGGTCAATTTAGAACACGAGGTGAGACAGATTGAAGCAGCGTCCAGGAGGACAGACGGAGGAGGAACCAGCATCAGACCAGCAGACATCTTTAAAGCCTCACCTGGAAGATCTCCACCAATCAGAACAGTGCTGACACTGGGAGTGGCCGGCATCGGGAAAACAGTCCTGACACAGAAGTTCACTCTGGACTGGGCTGAAGACCAAAGCAACCAGGACGTCCACTTCACATTTCCATTCACCTTCAGAGAGCTGAACCTGCTGAAGGAGAAGGAGAAGAAGTTCAGCTTGGTGGGACTCATTCATCACTTCTTCACTCCAACCAAAGAAGCAGGACTCTGCAGCTTTGAAGACCTCCGGGTGGTCTTCATCTTTGACGGTCTGGATGAGTGTCGCCCCCCTCTGGACTTCCAGCACACTGAGGTCCTGACTGATGTTACAGAGTCCACCTCAGTGGATGTGCTGCTGACAAACCTCATCAGGGGGAACCTGCTTCCCTCTGCTCGCCTCTGGATCACCACACGACCTGCAGCAGCCAATCACATCCCTCCTGACTGTGTCGGCATGGTGACGGAGGTCCGAGGGTTCACTGACCCACAGAAGGAGGAGTACTTCAGGAGGAGGTTCAGGGAGGAGGAGGCCAGCAGGATCATCTCCCACATCAAGACCTCACGAAGCCTCCACATCATGTGCCACATCCCAGTCTTCTGCTGGATCACTGCTACAGTCCTGGAGGTGGCGCTGGAGAGCAGAGAGGGAGGAGAGCTGCCCAAGACCATGACTCAGATGTACATCCACCACCTGGTGGTCCAGGCCAAAGTCAAGAAGGTCAAGTTTGATGGAGGAGCTGCCACAGATGAACACTGGAGTCCAGAGAGCAGGGAGATGATAGAGTCTCTGGGAAAACTGTCTTTTGAGGAGCTGCAGAAAGGAAACCTGATCTTCTATGAATCTGAGCTGGCAGAGTGTGGCATCGACCTCAGAGCAGCCTCAAGGTACTCAGGAATGTTCACACAGGTCTTTAAAGAGGAGCAAGGCCTGTACCAGGACAAGGTCTTCTGCTTCATCCATCTGAGTCTTCAGGAGTTTCTGGCTGCTCTTCATGTCCATCAGACCTTCGTCAGCTCTGGAATCAACCTGCTGGATGAACAACAACAAACCTCCCGGTGGTCAAAAGTGTTGAAGAAGAACGTTAATCTCCACCGTCTCCATCAGAGAGCAGTGGACGAGGCCTTGAAGAGTCCAAATGGACACCTGGACCTGTTCCTCCGCTTCCTCCTGGGTCTTTCACTGGAGACCAATCAGAAGCTCCTCCGAGGTCTGCTGACGGAGACAGGAAGTAGCTCAGAGACCAATCAGGAAACAGTCCAGTACATCAAGGAGAAGCTGAGTGAGACTCTGTCTGCAGACAGAAGCATCAATCTGTTCCACTGTCTGAATGAACTGAACCATGGTTCTCTGGTGGAGGAGATCCAACAGTCCCTGAGATCAGGACGTCTCTCCACTCATAGACTGTCTCCTGCTCAGTGGTCCGCTCTGGTCTTCATCTTACTGTCGTCACAAGAACATCTGGAGGTGTTTGACTTGAAGAAGTACTGTGCTTCAGAGGAGGCTCTTCTGAAGCTGCTGCCAGTGGTCAAAGCCTCCAACAAAGCTCAGTACGTGGTTCATGAACAAATATGTAGAACTGAGTCCATGAAGAACATTGAGCCGGTTCTCATTGTTGCTTCTTCTCCAGGTTGAGCAGCTGTGGTCTGTCAGAGAGAAGCTGTGGAGCTCTGTCCTCAGTCCTCAGCTCTCAGTCCTCCAGTCTGACACATCTGGACCTGAGTAACAACAACCTGCAGGATTCAGGACTGGAGCTTCTGTCTTCTGGACTGAAGAGTCCTCACTGTAAACTGGAAGTCCTCAGGTCAGGATCCAGCTGCTGGTTGATCAGGTTGATGTTGGTGCAGATCATGTGGAGGATCTTCCTCCTTCCTGGTTGAGTTGACGCCATGTTTGTTCCTCCAGTCTGTCAGGGTGTCTGGTCTCAAAGGAAGGCTGTGCTTCTCTGGTCTCAGCTCTGAGATCCAGGTCCTCCCATGTGAGAGAGCTGGACCTGAGCTACAACCATCCAGGAGAGTCGGGGGTGGAGAAGCTGTCTGCTGCAGTGGAGGATCCAACCTGCGCACTGCACACTGTCAGGTATGGACACTCTCAGGTATGGACACACAGCAGGAAGGGTCAGTGACATCTTGTCAGGGAGATGGTGTTGATCTGACGGTGTTGATCTGACGGTGTCTCCTCCTGTAGGGTGGAGCATGCTGCAGAGCAGTGGCTGCGAGCTGGTCTCAGGAAGTGTGAGTACAAATTCAAGATAAATCTTTTCAATGGCTAATGTGACACATGGTCACAAGGGCTTTGGCTCCGTTTCCATGACAACAATTCAAATGAGAACATTGTTTTTGCGTTTTTATTTCAGGAAAGTTCCACATGTACAAAGCAATGTTTTCAAACCAATGTTCATATCCATGGAAATGTCACTACGGTCGCCAGTACCGTTGACACTACCCTTGACACTACCCTCGTCATGACCGTCACCACTACCATCGTTACTATCGTCACCACTACCATCACCACAATCGTTACCACTACCGTTGACACTACCCTCGTCATCATTATCGTCATTACCATTGTTGTTACCACTACGGTCATCACCACCCTCACCACTGCCATCGTCATCACTATCGTCGCTATCGTTGTCGTCGTCACTCTGCCATCTTTCTCTCCTTCAGACGCCTGTGAACTCTCGTTGGATCCAGAGACAGAGACAGCGAAATGGGCGAAGGTTTCTGATGACCGCCAGCAGGTGACGCTCCGGGTGGGGGAGCGGCTGCATCTCGACGCCACCGCCCACTGCAACAGCTACCAGCTGATCTGCACGGCGCCGCTGAGCGGCCGCCGGTACTGGGAGGTTCTGGTGCAGGGCCATGTTCACATTGGAGTGATGTACCGAGGCGTCACAGAGAGGGGGAACGGCCCCGACGTCTGGATCGGACAGAGCGCTCAGTCCTGGACGCTCCAGTGCTACGGCGGCCATTACTCAGCCTGGCATGACAACCAAGAGACCTCCATCCCCTGCTCCCCCTCCCCCCCCTCCTCCCCTTCCTGCCCCTCCTCCCCCTCCTCCACCCCCTCCACCCCCTCCTTCCACAGACTAGCAGTGTATGTGGACTGTCCCAGCGGCACGCTATCGTTCTTCAGCGTGTCCTCCACCTCCCTGCTCCACCTCCACACCTTCAGCACCACCTTCATGGAGCCTCCGTACGCTGGATTCCGGTTGTGCTCCGCCGACGCCGCGGTGACGCTTTGTAAGACGTCCAAAGACAAGTCTCCTGCTGTGACCTGGACCGGATCACCTGACCGTCAGTGACGGAGCTGAACACATCCGGGTGGAGCTCCTTGAAACGAGGCCCCGTTTCCACGACAACCTGTCAAGTGGAGACACAAAGTTTTCATAGCGTTCCGGGCTCCGTTTACACGACATGGTAGTTTTATAGTTGATAACAGTACACCGCTTTACAATACTTAATGTAATCTATATAATGTGACAAGGCACCAATTGTCATTAAATATATAATCTATTCATTTAAAATATACGGTTTTGTGCTTTACAGACTTTCCTGCAGCCGAGGTGTGATGAAGATAGAAGTGTTCTAGACTCTTTACACATATACTGTGTTTACATTTACAATAAAATATGTTATTCATTTTGCCTGTAAGTCCATTATGATTTATGTTGAATGCTGAGGGGCAAATAGTTCACTGGATGTTTTTGTAGCTTTGTGAATAAATCATCTTTAAAAAAGAAAAAAAAAGATTATTATCGGAAAAATAAAAACAAACACAAAATAACCTTGATGAAGGTTTTCAAGACTGGCCACACCCCTGCAAGGTCACTTTAGATGAGGAGGTCTGAAAGGTTCTGATGGGGAGTGAGGAGGAGTGAGGAGGTTCTGCTGTCCTCCGACTGTTCCTGTCAGTTGTCCTGCGTAACAGGACACGAGGAACCAGCGTCTCTCCACCAGCAGAACAAAGTGCAAACGGCACGAAGGTCAGATGGAGAACAAACACACTGGGAACACTGGGGGTTCTGAGGACCGACCGCTCTGCCAGAGACCAGGAGGCCAGAAGACCAGGACCAGGACCAGGACCAGGACCAGGACCAAGAGGAGCTCAGACTAAAGTTAAACATGGAGTTCCACAGGGTTCTGTCTTAGTGCTCTCAATCCATTCGAAAATTAGCTGAGTAATCATTTTTCCTGTAAAATAACTGAAGAGTCACATTTCCTCTACTAACGACTGAAGCTTGTTATTTATATTTATTTATTTGTGGAAAATCATGGAATTGATGTCGACTCGACACACAGGAAGTAAATTTAAACTCAAAGGCCCTTTTTATAACTCTCTCTCAGCTTCGACTGAAACACGCTTCAGAGAAACAGTTTGTCTTTAATCTACCAGCAGAGAAAAGAAAAGAAAACCAGATGATTTAATAAAACCAGAAAGATGCGTGACAGTGCAGGTCCACCACTTTGACATGCTAAATATTTCTAGAAAAAAAGGTTGCCATAATACACACACACACACACACACACACACACACACACACACACACACACACACACACACACACACACACACACACACAGGAGACCGTGAGGGGAAGAGAAAGAAATAATTCACCTTCAAGGTTCAATTATTTATTTCTCAACTTTGTCGGTGAAAATGAACCAATAACGTTTAAGACGAGAAACTGACCAAAGAGCAGCGATCATATTATGAAACATCCACTTCCTGCAGGTTCTCCAGCAGTACTACTCGTCCCCATACCTGGACTGACGTCCCAGAAGTGAAGACAGTCTGTCCTCTCTCTCCCTGGCTTGTTTCAGGTTTTAAAAAGTGTGTTGCTCCAAGCAGCCAATCAGGAATCAAACCCTATATAGTGTCATCGGGGGTTTAGCCAATCCCAATCAAGGTAGGCTCCTCCCTTTGACTCCTCCCACAATTAGGCAGCTCCACTCTGGCACATGGCACCACGAGAGGAAGTACGTCCTCCTCTTCCCAAGATGGGCATGTGTGGGCGGAGCCAGTCCAGCTCACACAGACACAGCAGATTCTGAGTGTTGAAAAGCTGGAGAACACGACCTCTTTAGCCCGGTCCTGCCCGGGTCCGGGGAGCAGTCGCCCCATCGATCAGGAACTTTCCAGTAATTCAGCTTCTCGTTCTTCCTCAGCAGGTTGGACTGGTTTTCACGTCACTGTCTGGATTTCCAGTTGTTTCCTCGTGACTCCTGTCATCATGTGACTCCGTGTCGTCTCCGGACAAAACCAGCAGCAGCCTCGTCTCCAGAAACGTTTCCTCCACACTGGAACCTGGACGGAGTCTGGAGCTGGACTGAGGTAAGGGGGGGGTGGGGGGTGGGGTGGTGGGGGGGGTGGTGGGGGTAGCACCGTGATAACAATACAACTTGGTGGTCTGTCCACTAGAATGTCCGTGTTCCCCTGTTGTTAATGTTTAGAACTCTCTGCTGTGTGTGTGTGTGTGTGTGTGTGTGTGTGTGTGTGTGTGTGTGTGTGTGTGTGTGTGTGTGTGTGTGTGTGTGTGTGTGTGTGTGTGTGTGTTTGAGAAAGAATCTTTCTGGAATCTTGATTTTCTTGTTATCAATGTGTTTTGTTTGTAGAATGAAGGAGCAGAACCAAGCAGACACTTGTGGACCAGGACCAGGACCAGGACCAGGACCAGGACCAGGACCAGGACCAGAACCAGGACCAGGTCCTGGATCCAGCTGTGTGTCCATGAGGAGTGACCGTTCCACCATTCAACCTCTGAACTTTAAAGAGCTGCTTCCTGAACCGAGGTGAACTTTGTAACCAAGCAACCAGCTAACCAGCTAACAGCTAACCTAGCTAACAGCTAACCAACTAACTAAGGGGGCTTTTCCACCGGAAAGAACCAGGTGCTAGTTCGGAGCCAGGGCCAGACTCAGCACCAGTTCTTTGTCTTTCCACTACCAAAGCCCCGGCCAAACAGGGGCTAAACTGGTGCTACGCTGGCCCCACTTCGTTGCTGGACCAGAGAGGAGCCAGACTGGGACCCGACGTGTGGGGGCGGAGTTATCTCTGGAGGTATCTCTGGAGGTATCTCTGGAGTTATCTCTGGAGGTATCTCTGGAGTTATCTCTGGAGGTATCTCTGGAGGTATCTCTGGAGGTATCTCTGGAGTTATCTCTGGAGTTATCTCTGGAGGTATCTCTGGAGTTATCTCTGGAGGTATCTCTGGAGGTATCTCTGGAGTTATCTCTGGAGGTATCTCTGGAGTTATCTCTGGAGGTATCTCTGGAGGTATCTCTGGAGGTATCTCTGGAGTTATCTCTGGAGGTATCTCTGGAGGTATCTCTGGAGGTATCTCTGGAGGTATCTCTACCTAAAAGGCGGAAGCGAGGCTGTACCAGCTTTCTGAAAACTACAGTGAACACGGAGCCCCAGAGCGGTTATCGAGAAAAAAATAAAAAATACGCGTGGGAATGATATTATAACTCATTCCCTGAAGTTAATAATACGAGGGAACGGGATTATTTAATTCGCGTTCGCGGAGCCGCGGCTCTTGAGAGCACTGCCGCGCTCCTCCGCTGTCAGTCAGCTACATCGGCTATAATTTAGAAGCAGTTTTCCATTGTCATTTATTTTTCACACTTTTCATGGTGACATTTTTATAACTAACGTCACGTCCAGGTCTTATTTCGCGTTCTGACCGCCGGCTGAGGAGCTGCAGCCGCTGAGCAATGGTGTACGGCTCCATTGCGCTCCGCTCCGAGACGCTCCAATATTATTTTCTAACCCACAGAACTTCTTTATAATAAATACTTTTGGTTCATCAGCAACTAAAAAACAAACTACAGTACATACCACTGTAAATGAAAGCAGGATTTTATAGGCATAAAATGAGCCTTTTAACGGCTTCATGTGAAGAAGAGCTTTAATCAGAGTGTTTACCTAGGTTACCATTGGAAACAGTTTTTAGAGCTTCATTCTATCATTGTACCTCCATTCTTCGCCGATGTTGAAGCTTTTGATTCAGACACGTCCAGAAACAAAGTGAAAGGAGCAGGAATTCACTATGTAACGCCCAAATGTTGAAAAATAAGACCCAAACTCAAACACGCGTTATTTATTTCCCCTCTATGACCACTCTGGAGCTCTGGACTAAAGCAAGACGGACGTGAAAAAACACCAATAGAGACAAGAAGAGACGTAATGTCTTCTGGCTCTTTGGTGCATCAGAGGTTCAGGTCAGACTAGATGGAGCGACCCGGACTAAACCACTGGTACAGTCCGTCTCCTGGTTCCTGTATGAGGCTGTCAGCGCCAAATAGGTGAAATCAGTGACGTATCACGTTTTGGAGTGACGCAATGACGTAGCTCTACTGACTCCGGTAACGGTGGAAAAAGAACCGGTTCTTTGGTGGTGCTCATTTAAGAACGGGCTCTGGCACCGGCCCAGAACTAGCTCCTGGTTCTTTTTGGTGGAAAAGCCCTATCAGTCACTCACTAACCCAGCTAACTCAGATGAAATGGTGAATGTCAACGTTTCTTCCCAGAATTCACCAGCACGGTTTGAAGGACCTGGACGGTCCGACTCCCCGGACCCTGGACAGTCTGGCCCCTCGGACCCTGCAGGACCCAGCAGACCTGGACTCCATATTCACGGTGTGTAAACTGGTCATCCAGCTCAGGGTCGTGGCCTGGTGCTGCAGGATCAGAGAACATTCAGACCATCAAACCTGCAGAACCAGACTCCAGGAAAAGGACAGAAAACAGGAGTTGACAGGTTCTCTGTGTGGAACCACAGCTCCCTCTGGTGGCCTGGCATGAAAACTACGTGGTTTTCAGTGTGCAAGAGGGTTTTCTTACACACACACACACACACACACACACACACACACACACACACACACACACTGGTGTGTAGATGATCTCCTGATGTTTCTTCTTCCAGCTGCTGCAGGACAACATGGTGACGTTCATGAAGGCGGAGCTGAAGAAGATGCAGCAGCTGCTGAGGGCAGATTACCCAGCATGCCCCGGGAGGGAGGAAGAGGAAGACGATGAAGAGCGTAGCAGCAGAGAGTCCTTCATGAGGATCACACTGGACTTCCTGAGGAGGATGAAGCAGGATCAGCTGGTGGAGCGACTGAGGAGCAGTAAGAGTGGACGGAGTGGTGGGAGTGGGTGGAGCAGTGGGAGTGGGTGGAGCAGTGAGAGTGGGCGGAGCAGTGGGAGTGGGTGGAGCAGTGATAGTGGGCAGGGCAATGGGAGTGGGTGGAGCAGTGATAGTGGGCGGGGCAATGGGAGTGGACGGAGTGGTGAGAGTGGGCGGGGCAATGGGAGTGGGTGGAGCAGTGAGAGTGGGTGGAGCAGTTGATGACATCATTGAGAGAGGGGGAGAAGAGAAATTTTACAGAAAATCTTAGGAAACGACTCCTTTTAAATTCTACACTTTTGGTCAAACTTTAATAAAGTTCATTTCTGTAGAGTCTTTAGAGAGTAAATTTCGTCGTCTTTCGGTCCGTGTGGCTTTCAAAGCAGTCGGATGTATATTTCAAACACTCGGAGCCTCAGTTTGACGCAGATGCACAGTTTTCCTCCCATGTGACTTCATTAGAAACAACAGAGAAAATCCCTGGGTGAAAACGGAGGACAGTATTTTTGTCTGCCATCAAAAAGGTCATGTTTTGTGGAATTTTCCCCGCATGTGTGACATTGTCTTGTTCGGCAGATTCTTCTGATCGGCTCGTTTGGTCGATCAGAGTTACGGTTTAGTTACAATCACCTCTTGTTCAAGGTGTTTGATCGAGGCGGTTTTTCCTGAGATTTCTTCTTTTTCCCATGTGAGAGGAGGGAGGGGGCGGTGGGGGGGGGGCGGGGGGGGCGGCGGCGGGGGGCGGCGGCGGGGGGCGGCGCGAGGCGGCGCGAGGTGGCGCGAGGCGGCGCGAGGCGGCGGGATTCAGCGTTCGGAACTTTGACAGCTAATGAAATCCAAACCGTTTGAGTAATGAAAAATAGAGGTAGCATTTGCGTGATGGAATCTTATTTTCAAAGGCGAATTGCGGACTTCCTGTTAGACGGAGGTCAGGGGTGTCGGTACGGGATTTTTAGGCCTTGATGAGACAAAGAAGTGAGTTTTGGGTTGATCTCTCTACGACAATCCTACGGGCCTTTCGGGCTCGGCTCCTTAAACAAAGATCAAGGCTTCATGTCAGTTTGTGCCTGTTTCTTCATGTAGAATGGAGCGCTGGCAGATGTCGAGATGAGCTGAAGTCCAACCTGAAGAAGAGGTTCCAGTCTGTGTTTGAGGGGGTCGCTAAAGCAGGAAATTCAACCCCCCTGAACCAGATCTACACAGAGCTCCACCTCACGGAGGGAGGGACTGCAGGGGTCAATTTAGAACACGAGGTGAGACAGATTGAAGCAGCGTCCAGGAGGACAGACGGAGGAGGAACCAGCATCAGACCAGCAGACATCTTTAAAGCCTCACCTGGAAGATCTCCACCAATCAGAACAGTGCTGACACTGGGAGTGGCCGGCATCGGGAAAACAGTCCTGACACAGAAGTTCACTCTGGACTGGGCTGAAGACCAAAGCAACCAGGACGTCCACTTCACGTTTCCATTCACCTTCAGAGAGCTGAACCTGCTGAAGGAGAAGGAGAAGAAGTTCAGCTTGGTGGGACTCATTCATCACTTCTTCACTCCAACCAAAGAAGCAGGACTCTGCAGCTTTGAAGACCTCCAGGTGGTCTTCATCTTTGACGGTCTGGATGAGTGTCGACTCCCTCTGGACTTCCAGCACACTGAGGTCCTGACTGATGTTACAGAGTCCACCTCAGTGGATGTGCTGCTGACAAACCTCATCAGGGGGAACCTGCTTCCCTCTGCTCGCCTCTGGATCACCACACGACCTGCAGCAGCCAATCACATCCCTCCTGACTGTGTCGGCATGGTGACGGAGGTCCGAGGGTTCACTGACCCTCAGAAGGAGGAGTACTTCAGGAGGAGGTTCAGGGAGGAGGAGGCCAGCAGGATCATCTCCCACATCAAGACCTCACGAAGCCTCCACATCATGTGCCACATCCCAGTCTTCTGCTGGATCACTGCTACAGTCCTGGAGGTGGCGCTGGAGAGCAGAGAGGGAGGAGAGCTGCCCAAGACCATGACTCAGATGTACATCCACCACCTGGTGGTCCAGGCCAAAGTCAAGAAGGTCAAGTTTGATGGAGGAGCTGCCACAGATGAACACTGGAGTCCAGAGAGCAGGGAGATGATAGAGTCTCTGGGAAAACTGTCTTTTGAGGAGCTGCAGAAAGGAAACCTGATCTTCTATGAATCTGAGCTGGCAGAGTGTGGCATCGACCTCAGAGCAGCCTCAAGGTACTCAGGAATGTTCACACAGGTCTTTAAAGAGGAGCAAGGCCTGTACCAGGACAAGGTCTTCTGCTTCATCCATCTGAGTCTTCAGGAGTTTCTGGCTGCTCTTCATGTCCATCAGACCTTCGTCAGCTCTGGAATCAACCTGCTGGAGAAGAAACAAACAACGACTCAACAATCGACACAAAGTCTCCACCGTCTCCATCAGAGAGCAGTGGACGAGGCCTTGAAGAGTCCAAATGGACACCTGGACCTGTTCCTCCGCTTCCTCCTGGGTCTTTCACTGGAGACCAATCAGAAGCTCCTCCGAGGTCTGCTGACACAGACAGGAAGTAGCTCAGAGACCAATCAGGAAACAGTCCAGTACATCAAGGAGAAGCTGAGTGAGACTCTGTCTGCAGAGAGAAGCATCAATCTGTTCCACTGTCTGAATGAACTGAACCATGGTTCTCTGGTGGAGGAGATCCAACAGTCCCTGAGATCAGGACGTCTCTCCACTCAGAGACTGTCTCCTGCTCAGTGGTCCGCTCTGGTCTTCATCTTACTGTCGTCACAAGAACATCTGGAGGTGTTTGACTTGAAGAAGTACTGTGCTTCAGAGGAGGCTCTTCTGAAGCTGCTGCCAGTGGTCAAAGCCTCCAACAAAGCTCAGTACGTGGGTCATGAACAAATATGTAGAACTGAGTCCATGAAGAACATTGAGCCGGTTCTCATTGTTGCTTCTTCTCCAGGTTGAGCAGCTGTGGTCTGTCAGAGAGAAGCTGTGGAGCTCTGTCCTCAGTCCTCAGCTCTCAGTCCTCCAGTCTGACACATCTGGACCTGAGTAACAACAACCTGCAGGATTCAGGACTGGAGCTTCTGTCTTCTGGACTGAAGAGTCCTCACTGTAAACTGGAAGTCCTCAGGTCAGGATCCAGCTGCTGGTTGATCAGGTTGATGTTGGTGCAGATCATGTGGAGGATCTTCCTCCTTCCTGGTTGAGTTGACGCCATGTTTGTTCCTCCAGTCTGTCAGGGTGTCTGGTCTCAGAGGAAGGCTGTGCTTCTCTGGTCTCAGCTCTGAGATCCAGGTCCTCCCATGTGAGAGAGCTGGACCTGAGCTACAACCATCCAGGAGAGTCGGGGGTGGAGAAGCTGTCTGCTGCAGTGGAGGATCCAACCTGCGCACTGCACACTGTCAGGTATGGACACTCTCAGGTATGGACACACGGCAGGAAGGGTCAGTGACATCTTGTCAGGGAGATGGTGTTGATCTGACGGTGTTGATCTGACGGTGTTGATCTGACGGTGTCTCCTCCTGTAGGGTGGAGCATGCTGCAGAGCAGTGGCTGCGAGCTGGTCTCAGGAAGTGTGAGTACAAATTCAAGATAAATCTTTTCAATGGCTAATGTGACACATGGTCACAAGGGCTTTGGCTCCGTTTCCATGACAACAATTCAAATGAGAACATTGTTTTTGCGTTTTTATTTCAGGAAAGTTCCACATGTACAAAGCAATGTTTTCAAACCAATGTTCATATCCATGGAATTGTCACTACGGTCGCCAGTACCGTTGACACTACCCTTGACACTACCCTCGTCATGACCGTCACCACTACCATCGTTACTATCGTCACCACTACCATCACCACAATCGTCACCACTACCGTTGACACTACCCTCGTCATCATTATCGTCATTACCATTGTTGTTACCACTACGGTCATCACCACCCTCACCACTGCCATCGTCATCACTATCGTCGCTATCGTTGTCGTCGTCACTCTGCCATCTTTCTCTCCTTCAGACGCCTGTGAACTCTCGTTGGATCCAGAGACAGAGACAGCGAACTGGGCGAAGGTTTCTGATGACCGCCAGCAGGTGACGCTCCGGGCGGGGGAGCAGCTGCATCACGACGCCACCGCCCACTGCAACAGCTACCAGCTGATCTGCACGGCGCCGCTGAGCGGCCGCCGGTACTGGGAGGTTCTGGTGCAGGGCCGTGTTCACATTGGAGTGATGTACCGAGGCGTCACAGAGAGGGGGAACGGCCCCGACGTCTGGATCGGACAGAGCGCTCAGTCCTGGACGCTCCAGTGCTACGGCGGCCATTACTCAGCCTGGCATGACAACCAAGAGACCTCCATCCCCTGCTCCCCCTCCTCCCCTTCCTGCCCCTCCTCCTCCTTCTCCACCCCCTCCACCCCCTCCTTCCACAGACTAGCAGTGTATGTGGACTGTCCCGGCGGCACGCTATCGTTCTTCAGCGTGTCCTCCACCTCCCTGCTCCACCTCCACACCTTCAGCACCACCTTCATGGAGCCGCCGTACGCTGGATTCCGGTTGTGCTCCGCCGACGCCGCGGTGACGCTTTGTAAGACGTCCAAAGACAAGTCTCCTGCTGTGACCTGGACCGGATCACCTGACCGTCAGTGACGGAGCTGAACACATCCGGGTGGAGCTCCTTGAAACGAGGCCCCGTTTCCACGACAACCTGTCAAGTGGAGACACAAAGTTTTCATAGCGTTCCGGGCTCCGTTTACACGACATGGTAGTTTTATAGTTGATAACAGTACACCGCTTTACAATACTTAATGTAATCTATATAATGTGACAAGGCACCAATTGTCATTAAATATATAATCTATTCATTTAAAATATACGGTTTTGTGCTTTACAGACTTTCCTGCAGCCGAGGTGTGATGAAGATAGAAGTGTTCTAGACTCTATATACATATACTGTGTTTACATTTACAATAAAATACGTTATTCATTTTGCCTGTAAGTCCATTATGATTTATCTTGAATGCTGAGGGGCAAAAAGTTCACTGGATGTTTTTGTAGCTTTGTGAAAAAATCATATTTAAAAAAGAAAAAAAAAGATTATTATCGGAAGAATAAAAACAAACACAAAATAACCTTGATGAAGGTTTTCAAGACTGGCCACACCCCTGCAAGGTCACTTTAGATGAGGAGGTCTGAAAGGTTCTGAGGAGGAGTGAGGAGGTTCTGAGGAGGCATGAAGTGGTTCTGAGGAGGAGTGATGAGGTTCTGTGGAGGTTCTGATGAAGAGTGAGGAAGATTGAGGAGGTTCTGAGGAGGAGTGAGGAGGTTCTGTGGAGGTTCTGAGGAGGAGTGAGGAAGATTGAGGAGGTTATGAGGAGGTTCTGAGGAGTGAGGAAGATTGAGGAGGTTCTGAGGAGGAGTGAGGAGGTTCTGAGGGGTTCTGAGGAGGCATGAAGTGGTTCTGAGGAGGTTCTGAGGGGTTCTGAGGAGGCCTGAGGAGGTTCTGAGGAGGAGTGAGGAGGTTCGGTGGAGGTTCTGAGGAGGAGTGAGGAAGATGGAGGAGGTTCTGAAGAGGTTCTGAGGAGGAGTGATGAGGTTCTGTGGAGGTTCTGAGGAGGCGTGAGGAAGATTGAGGAGGTTCTGAGGAGGTTCTGAGGAGGAGTGAGGAGGTTCTGAGGGGTTCTGAGGAGGCATGAAGTGGTTCTGAGGAGGAGTGAGGAGAACTGAGGAGGTTCTGACGGGTTCTGAGGAGGCCTGAGGAGGTTCTGAGGAGGAGTGAGGAGGTTCTGTGGAGGTTCTGAGGAGGAGTGAGGAAGATGGAGGAGGTTCTGAAGAGGTTCTGAGGAGGAGTGATGATGTTCTGTGGAGGTTCTGAAGAGGAGTGAGGAAGATTGAGGAGGTTCTGTGGAGGAGTGAGGAAGATCAGTGGAGGTTCTGAGGAGGGGTGAGGAAGATCAGTGGAGGTTCTGAGGAGGAGTGAGGAAGATTGAGGAGGTTCTGTGGAGGTTCTGAGGAGGAGTGAGGAGGTTCTGAGGAGGTTCTGAGGAGGAGTGATGAGGTCCGTGGAGGTTCTGAGGAGGAGTGAAGAGGTTCTGAGGAGGTTCTGAGGAAGGGTGAGGACGTTCTGGGGAGGTTCTGAGGGGTTCTGAGGAGGTTCTGAGGAGGCATGAAGTGGTTCTGAGGAGGTTCTGAGGAGGAGTGAGGAGGTTCTGATGGGTTCTGAGGAGGAGTGAGGAGGTTCTGCAGTTGCAGGGTTGGTCCCGGGTCTCCCGCCTCTGGACTCTGAGCTGCTTTACCCAGACCGGCCGCACGGGGGCGCCCTGCTGCTGCTTGGACGCTTCCAGTAGCTCCTCCCCCTTCCCCCGTGTCTCCGCCCCGCTCGGTGCTTCCTCAGGTGCGGCAGTTCAGCACTTCAGCTCTCCACGGCCCGGTTCTCGAGGGCCCGGTTCTTTACGGTCCGGTTCTGACCACACAGCGGGTCGAGCCACCGGCGATCCGGATACACGGGTCCCGAAAGCAACAGAGGACCTCCGGGTCCGCGAGTCCAGGTGTGTGTGTGTGTGTGTGTGTGTCAGTCAGTCAGTCACCATGCCGGAGCTGATCAGCGTCCCGGACTTCCTCACCGAGACCACCGAGGACTACAAGGCTCCGACCACGTCCAGCTTCAGCACGCGCATGACGCACTGCAGGAACACAGTGGCGGGGCTGGAGGAGGTGAGGGGCGCGCACACCGCGGGTGGGGAGGGGGGGGGGGGGGCGCGCTGGGAACAGCTGGGAACAGCTGGAGTTGTTATAAAAGTTAAACTCTGCTTTAGTCTTTTGAATAACAAGACATTTATAAAGAACATTACAAACTAAATGTTTTGTTGTGGTTCAGTCCTGCTGAAATGTTCATTTCTCATGGTACAGAACATTTCTTTATTTTAATTTAATTTAATTTAATTCTATTCTTGATGTCAAAAACATAAGCCTTTATTTATTTAGCCCCTGAAAACGACAGACAGCTGAAACTCAAAGTGATGAAGAGACACAAGAGCCTAAAAACCACAAAAATAACGTCAATAAAACTATAAAGTTCAGTAAAAACCAGGAGCAGAGTCTCACACTCGGTTAAAGGTCCAGGAAGAAATGTGTCTTGAGATTAGAACAGTGAAGCTTGTGGTCTGTTGCTCCGTGGAGCGTCGCTCCTTCGTTTGGTTCGGTTTGCGTTCAAGCAGCACTTTTATGAACCGGATCAAACGTCCTGCAGTTACAGCAGCTGCTGGTTTGGGGGCGCCGTCGCCCAAAACAAACCCGGACCAGAGAAGAAGTGAAGAAGAAAACGCGGCTCATTGATTGGTCCGGATTGACAGAGGAAGTCCGCGGTGGCTAAGCTAATTAGCTCGTGGGTAATGGGTAGCCTCAAACAACCGCGATATAAAGTCTTCAGACCAGATATCAACGGGAGTCTTCCTCACTACTTCTTCCTCTCTACTCCACGTCTGTCTGCGAGATGTTTTCCTACTTTTAGAACTGAATGTGATGGTGGAGCGGGCCCAGTACACAGCCCTGTGGTACTCCTGTACTCAGTGTGATGGTGGAGCGGGCCCAGTACACAGCCCTGTGGTACTCCTGTACTCAGTGTGATGGTGGAGCGGGCCCAGTACACAGCCCTGTGGTACTCCTGTACTCAGTGTGATGGTGGAGTGGGCCCAGTACACAGCCCTGTGGTACTCCTGTACTCAGTGTGATGGTGGAGCGGGCCCAGTACACAGCCCTGTGGTACTCCTGTACTCAGTGTGATGGTGGAGCGGGCCCAGTACACAGCCCTGCGGTACTCCTGTACTCAGTGTGATGGTGGAGCGGGCCCAGTACACAGCCCTGCGGTACTCCTGTACTGAATGTGATGGTGGAGCGGGCCCAGTACACAGCCCTGTGGTACTCCTGTACTCAGTGTGATGGTGGAGCGGGCCCAGTACACAGCCCTGTGGTACTCCTGTACTGAATGTGATGGTGGAGCGGGCCCAGTACACAGCCCTGCGGTACTCCTGTACTTAGTGTGATGGGCAGTAGTTGTGTCCCGCCCTAGCGTGCAGTGGACGGATGAATGACTAAATGTTCAGTTGCAGAGCGCTCACATCTGGGTCCAACCAGAACCAGAACCATCATCCCCGCCCCCTCCTTCTCCTCTGACTGAAGCCAGGAGGCCACAGAGTGTTTTCTCAGAGAAAGAGGAACATAGTCCCCCCCCCCCCCCCCAGCTCTTCTTCACTTCCTCTTTCAGTTGAGTAACTCATGATGAAGCAGAGGAGGAAGTTACAGGTTAAAGGTCACTCTTACTCAGTAGTCCTCCTCAACCAAGTGAAGTAACAGAAAAAAAAAAGAAAAAAAATCTCTCTCTCTCTCTCTCTCTCTCTCTCTCTCTCTCTCTCTCTCTCTCTCTCTCTCTCTCTCTCTCTCTCTCTCAGGCTCTGGATGTCGATCGCTCTGTGCTCTACAAGGTGAAGAAGTCTGTGAAGTCCATCCACTCATCTGGTCTTGGTGAGTACTTCACTGTCTCCTCTGAGTGTCTGTAAACTCCAGCGTCTCCGTCTGCAGACGTCCTGAGGCGGAGTCTGTCCCTCGCACATTCCTGTGATTCCTCCTCGTGTCCCAGCATGCCGAGGGAGCGGCGGCAGCTCAGCCGGGACGCCGCTCGGCACCGCTGCTCCCCGTCGAATGTACGCTCTGTTTCCACAACAATATAGCTTTTCTGAAATCCTGGTCCTGGTCCTGGTCTAGGTCCTGGTCCTGGTCAACTCGTTGGTAGTAACTGGTAGTTCTGCACATGCTCAGTAGAGTCAATCAGAACAAAGTTTCCTCCATGATGTCATGACTCCCAGTCCATATTTTACTGGACTTTGTACTTTTATTTTGACATTCACCATAGTAATGATCCAACTTGGTAGTTTTATTTTGACAGTCACCATAATAACAATCCAACTTGCTAGTTTTATTTTGAAAGTCACTGTAATAACAATTCAACTTGCTAGTTTTATTTTGAAAGGCACCATAATAATGATCTAACTTGGTGGCTTTATAGTGAAAGTCACTGTAATAACAATTCAACTTGGTAGTTTTATTTTGAAAGCCACTGTAATAACGATTGAACTTGGAAGTTTTATTTTGAAAGTCACTGTAATGACAATCAAACTTGGTAGTTTTATTTTGACAATCACCGTAATAACAATCCAACGTGGTAGTTTTATTTTGACAGTCACCATAATAATGATCCAACTTGGTAGTTTTATTTTGAAAGTCACCGTAATAACAATCCAACTTGGTCATTTTATTTTGAAAGTCACCGTAATAACGCTCTAACTTGATGGTTTTATTGTGAAAGTCACTGTAATAACAATTCATCTTGGTAGTTTTATTTTGAAAGTCACTGTATTAATGATCAAACTTGGTAGTTTTATTTTGAAAGACACTAATAACAATCCAACTTGGTAGTTTTATTTTGACAATCACCATAATAACGATCCAACTTGGTAGTTTTATTTTGAAAGTCACCGTAATAACAATCCAACTTGGTCATTTTATTTTGAAAGTCACCGTAATAACGCTCTAACATGATGGTTTTATTGTGAAAGTCACTGTAATAACAATTCATCTTGGTAGTTTTATTTTGAAAGTCACTGTATTAATGATCAAACTTGGTAGTTTTATTTTGAAAGACACTAATAACAATCCAACTTCGTAGTTTTATTTTGAAAGTTACCGTAATAACAATCCAACTTGGTAGTTTTATTTTGAAAGTCACTGTAATAACGATCGAACTTGGTAGTTTTATTGTGAAAGTCACTGTCATAACAATTAATTTTGGTAGTTTTATTTTGAAAGTCTCTGTAATAACGATCAAACTTGGTAGTTTTATTGTGAAAGCCACTGTAATAACAATTCAACTTGGTAGTTGAATTGTGAAAGCCACTGTAATAACAATTCAACTTGGTAGTTTTATTTTGAAAGTCACTGTAATAACGATCGAACTTGGTAGTTTTATTGTGAAAGTCACTGTCATAACAATTAATTTTGGTAGTTTTATTTTGAAAGTCTCTGTAATAACAATTCAACTTGGTAGTTTTATTTTGAAAGTCACCATAATAACAATCTAACTTGGTGGTCTGTCCACTAGAATGTTTCCATTAGTTTATTTAAGAGGGACAGAACAGAGAACGTTGTTAAACAGTACCAACCGATGCCGTGTCCATGAGACGTCCAGCCAAAGGCTCATTTACAGACCCGGTCCCCAACATGAAACGGACACAAGCAAACAGTTGTACATAGTTATACATAAAACATACTATAATATAAATAGTTTACAGATTTTTCTTATTTGTGTGTGTGCGTGTGTGTGTGTGTCTTCATTACTAAAACTATCAACAGCACCAACTAGTGGCCCAACAGGAAAACTCCATAGTTTTCAGTGTTTCTGCCGTTTCCGTGGACAAACATCATTTTTGTGTTTTTCTCCCAGACATGATGTTTTCACTTAAAACGATGACAACAACAACAAGGACTTCAACTGCTATGACAATGAGAATAATGACCCCGATGATGATGATGATGATGATGACGACGATGGCGGTCTCTCTGATCTCGGTGTTTCAGCCCACGTGGAGAGTGAGGATCAGTATTTTCAGGCCTTGGAGAAGTTTGGGGAGAACTTTGTGTCCCGTGACGACACCGAGGTGGGCGTGGCCTTCCACAACTTCGCCGTGTTCACCAAGGAGCTGACGGCGCTCTTCAAGAACCTGGTGAGTTCCACAAGTCCTCCCACCAGTCAGGGGTCGTCCCACCAGTCAGAGGTCCTCCCACCAGTCAGGGGTCCTCCCACCAGTCAGGGGTCCTCCCACCAGGCAGAGGTCCTCCCACCAGTCAGGGGTCGTCCCACCAGTCAGAGGTCCTCCCACCAGTCAGGGGTCCTCCCACCAGTCAGGGGTCCTCCCACCAGTTAGAGGTCCTCCCACCAGTTAGAGGTCCTCCCACCAGTCAGAGGTCTTCCCACCAGTTAGAGGTCCTCCCACCAGTTAGAGGTCCTCCCACCAGTCAGAGGTCCTCCCACCAGTTAGAGGTCCTCCCACCAGTCAGGGGTCCTCCCACCAGTTAGAGGTCCTCCCACCAGTTAGAGGTCCTCCCACCAGTTAGAGGTCCTCCCACCAGTCAGAGGTCTTCCCACCAGTTAGAGGTCCTCCCACCAGTTAGAGGTCCTCCCACCAGTCAGAGGTCCTCCCACCAGTTAGAGGTCCTCCCACCAGTCAGAGGTCTTCCCACCAGTTAGAGGTCCTCCTACCAGTCAGAGGTGTGATGATGTTTTTGTTTTCCAGCTGCAGAACATGAACAACATCATCAGTTTCCCTTTGGACAGTTTGTTGAAAGGAGACCTGAGAGGAGTGAAAGGGGTGAGTCCCTGTCTCTCTGCTGCGGTGCAGTGGTCCCCCCCCCCCCCCCCCCCCCCCCCCCCCCCCCCGGTTCCCTGGTTTGAACCCTCCTTTCTGTCGCCCTCTGCGTCTGCAGGACCTGAAGAAGCCGTTCGATAAGGCGTGGAAGGACTACGAGACCAAACTGTGAGGAAACGCCGCCATCGGCAGTGTGCCGCTCGGAGCCGGGCGGCGCCATCTGACTGTGTGTGTGTGTGTGTGTGTGTGTGTGTGTGTGTGTGTGTGTGTGTGTGTGTGTGTGTGTGTGTGTGTGTGTGTGTGTGTGTGTGTGTGTGTGTGTGTGTGTGTGTGTGTGTGTGTGTGTGTGTGTGTGTGTGTGTGTGTGTGTGTGTGTGTGACAGGAACAAGATTGAGAAGGAGAAGCGGGAACATGCTAAGCAGCACGGTATGATCCGCACCGAGTTCAGCGGCGGCGAGATCGCCGAGGAGATGGAGAAGGAGCGCCGGATGTTCCAGCTGCAGATGTGCGAGGTGACGTTCAGGCCCCGTTTCCACGGCAACGCTGTGAAAACCAAGCCCGTTTCCGTGGCAACGGCAGAAACACTGTAAATGGTGTAGTTCGCATGTTGGGCCACTTGTAGGTGCTGTTGGTTGGAAGGACGGCCTCTTCAGTTTGTCTTCCTGACGTCTGCTTCCTCCTCCTCCTCCTTCTCTTCCTCCTCCTCTTCCTCCTCCCCCTCAGTATCTGCTGAAGGTCAACGAGATCAAGGTGAAGAAGGGCGTGGACTTCGTGCAGAACCTCATCAAGTTTTTCCACGCTCAGTGCAAGTACGTCGCACAACACTTCTCTCTTTTCTCGTTTGGTTTCCACAGAGCAGAACCGGACTCCAGAACAGAACTGGACTTCAGAGCAGAACCGGACTTAGGTGTATCTGCTCTGGAGTCCGGTTCTGCTCTGAAGTCCAGTTCTGCTCTGGAGTTTCGTTCTGCTCTGGAGTCTGGTTCTGCTCTGGAGTCTGGTTCTGTTCTGCAGTTTCTTCCAGGACGGACTGAAAGTGGTGGAGAGTCTGAAACCGTCCATGGAGAAGCTCGCCACGGACCTGACCACGGTGAGGACGCAGTGACGGTGATGTCACAGTGATGTCATGGGGTCAGGTGTGATGTCAATAACCCCCCATGATGTCCTGGTCAGCAGCACCTTCAGTAACAGAGTCTCAGGAGCTTCTTCCTTCCTGTGGCCAGAAGACTCTGGAACTCCTGGAAACACTGTGTTGTGTTTGACTGTTTACATAGTATATCTCACTCCACTGCTACACCGTCCACCGTCACTGCTACACCATCACTGCTACATCGTCACTGCTACACCGCCACTGCTCCACCGTCACTGCTACACCATCACTGCTCCACCGTCCACCGTCACTGCTACACCATCACTGCTACACCGTCACTGCTCCACCGTCATTGCTACACCATCACTGCTCCACCGTCACTGCTACACCGTCACTGCTCCACCGTCATTGCTACACCGTCACTGCTCCACCGTCACTGCTCCACCGTCATTGCTACACCATCACTGCTCCACCGTCACTGCTCCACCGTCACTGCTCCACCGTCACTGCTCCACCATCACTGCTCCACCGTCACTGCTCCACCGTCATTGCTACACCATCACTGCTCCACCGTCACTGCTACACCGTCCACCGTCACTGCTCCACCGTCACTGCTCCACTGTCACTGCTCCACCGTCACTGCTCCACCATCCACTGTCACTGCTACACCGTCCACCGTCACTGCTCCACCGTCCACCGTCACTGCTGCACCGTCCACCGTCACTGCTCCACCGTGACTGCTCCACCGTCATTGCTACACCATCACTGCTCCACCGTCATTGCTACACCGTCACTGCTCCACCGTCCACCGTCACTGCTGAGCTTAACTCTGTATATATGAGCAGTTAAATCAGAATCATTTATTTCACTTTATTGAACTATCAGGTTGGTTTGGAGCTTTTAGAGGATCAATAAAGTGATTGTGATTCTCTGCAGATCAAAGTGAATCACGACGGAGAGAGGAAGCAGCTGAACCAACTGAGAGACATTCTGAAGACGTCCCTGCAGTCCAACAAGGAGGTAGAGAGACACCAAGAGACACACACCCTCTCTCCCTCTCTCTCTCACTCCCCCTCTCTCTACAGGACTCTCAGGTCAAGTCTCCATCAGGTTACAGTCTTCATCAGCTGCAGGGAAACAAAGCTCACGGCACCGAGCGTTCTGGAGTCCTGTACAAGAGGAGCGAAGGGTGAGTACTCCCATAGTCCACAACCCCCATAGTCCACAACCCCCATAAGTCCACAACCCCCATAGTCCACAACCCCCATAAGTCCACAACCCCCATAAGTCCACAACCCCCATAGTCCACAACCCCCATAGTCCACAACCCCCATAAGTCCACAACCCCCATAGTCCACAACCCCCATAGTCAAAATCTTCCATAGTCCACAACCCCCATAGTCAAAATCTTAAATAGTCCACAACCCCCATAAGTCCACAACCCCCATAGTCAAAATCTTAAATAGTCCACAACCCCCATAGTCAAAATCTTCCATAGTCCACAACCCCCATAGTCAAAATCTTAAATAGTCCACAACCCCCATAGTCCACAACCCCCATAAGTCCACAACCCCCATAGTCAAAATCTTCCATAGTCCACATTCCACAAAGTTCCATGGCTCCAGACTCTGGGACTCTAACCTCCTGGTTCTTCTCAGGCTGAGGAAGGTTTGGCAGAAGAGGAAGTGCTCGGTGAAGAACGGCTTCCTGACCATCTGTCACGGCACGGTAAGACGATCCTATTGGTCCTCCTGCACGCCGACCCCGCCCCCCTTTAGATTCTTTAGGTCCTTACGGTTCCCTTCTTCTTCTTCTTCTTCTTCTTCTTCTTCTTTTCTTCCTCTCCTCTGTCGTCTCCTCTGCTTTCTATTCTTTGTTTTGAAGTTTGTGCACGAAGAGTCAGTCGGCCAATCAGAACAGAGGAGGAGGAGGAGGAGGAGGAGGCGGAGCTTAAGGAGGAGGATGACAGAGAGGAGGGTGGGCAGGGGGTGGAGGGGGTAGAGAACTGAGGAGGGATCTCGAGGATGTTGATGTTCTCTGATGTGAAGTTCTTCAAACTGTAGAAACAGAAAACTGCTCAAGGGTTCTACTCTGGTAGAGAACAGTTCTACCATCTACTACACTGTTCTCTGTGTGGTGGTACCACACACACACACACACTCTCAGGGACTGTCGTCTCACCGTCTCGTGTCCTCTCCCTCCAGACAAACCGGCCGCCGGCCAAACTGAACCTGCTCACCTGTCAGGTGAAGAGGAACCCCGAGGAGAGGCGGAGCTTCGACCTGTTCTCACGTAGGAGTGTGTGTGTGTGTGTGTGTGTGTGTGTGTGTGTGTGTGTGTGTGTGTGTGTGTGTGTGTGTGTGTGTGTGTGTGTGTGTGTGTGTGTGTGTGTGTGTGTGTGTGTGTGTGTGTGTGTGTGTGTGTGTGTGTGTGTGTGTGTGTGTGTGTGTGTGTGTGTGTGTGTGTGTGTGTGTGTGTGTGTGTGTGTGTGTGTGTGTGTGTGTGTGTGTGTGTGTGTGTGTGTGTGTTCACATCTGATCTGTGTGTTGGTTCCAGATGACAGAACGTACCACTTCCAGACAGAAGACGAGGCCGAGTGTCAAATGTAAGTGTGACTTGTTTCCAGTTCTTCCTCCTCCTGAGGCTGAAACATCCAGGATCTCGTTCTGTTTCCTGGATGAACTCCAGATCAGTAAGATCCTGATCAGCATTAACACGGAACGGGGAAACTCTGGTTGAACTAGTGAGTTGATAACCTGTCGGGATCATCGGGATCAGCGCTCGCTCACATGAAAGGGGCGGGGCTTGCAGCGTGTGACCAATCACAGAGGGAGCAACCCTGACTTTACCAGAGGAGCAGATAATCTCTGAGATTATGAAGGATTCAAACACATCCAGCAGCTCAAAGCAACACAGCCAAACCCAGAACCTTCCTGACTTGGCAGATTAATTAATTTGAAAATGTAAACGGACGGCGTGGCACTGGCATCACTCAGATTCTCCATCCGGTTGTTTTGAGGCAGTTTCCTCCGTGTGCGTGCGTCTTGTGTTGGAAATTTAATTCATCGCCGAGACGCACGAGGAGTTGTTGGTTCCAAACATTCACGTTTCAGCAGTTCTGTCAGCGTGAGCATAAATATCAACTGATCTGAGATCTGATTGGTCAGGAGGCGGAGCTTTGTCCTCTTATCCATGGTTATGATGTTGTTGTTTATGTTGTTGTTGTTGTTGTCCCTCAGCTGGATCTCCGTCCTCCAGAACAGTAAAGAAGAAGCGTTGAACCAGGCGTTTCAGGGAGAGCAGGACGACGGAGAGAACAACATCGTTCAGGCGCTGACGAAGGCCATCGTGGAGGAAGTGAAGAAGATGAGGGGAAACGACATCTGCTGTGACTGTGGGGCTAAAGGTCTGTCCTCATGTCCTCATGTCTTTGTGTCCTCAAGCTCTTATGATCATGTCCTCATATCCTCACGTTCTCAGGTCCATCCTGGCTGTCCACCAACCTCGGGGTTCTGATCTGTATTGAGTGTTCGGGGATCCACAGGGAGATGGGGGTCCACTACTCCAGGATCCAGAGTCTAGACCTGGATGTCCTGGGAACCTCCGAGCTCCTGGTGAGTCCACTTCACTGTCCACTGGTCCCTGGTGGGTCCACTCTGTCCTCTGGTCCCTGGTGGGTCCACTCTGTTCTCTGGGCCCTGATGGGTCCACTCTGTTCTCTGGGCCCTGATGGGTCCACTCTGTCCTCTGGTCTCTGGTGGATCCACTCTGTCCTCTGGTCTCTGATGGGTTCACTCTGTCCTCTGGTCTTCGGTGGGTCCACTCTATCCTCTGGTCCCTGGTGGGTCAACTCTGTCCTCTGGTCCCTGGTGGGTCCACTCTGTCCTCTGGTCCCTGATGGGTCCACTCTGTCCTCTGGTCCCTGATGGGTCCACTCTGTCCTCTGGTCTCTGGTGGGTCAACTCTATCCTCTGGTCCCTGGTGGGTCAACTCTGTCCTCTGGTCCCTGGTGGGCTAATCCACTGTCCTCTGGTCCCTGGTCTTTGGTTGGTCCACCTTGTCCTCAGATCTCGTGTTGTGTTCGCAGCTCGCCAAGAATGTGGGAAACTTCAGCTTCAACGAGATCATGGAGGCGGAGCTTTCTGCGCAGGACGCCACCAAACCCGGACCCAGTAGCGACATGTAGGGACACGTTTCCATGGAGACGCTGCAGGGGCCTGTGCGGGCGGGGGGCGCCTGAGCAGGCGAACGGGGCCTGTACGGGCTGCAGGGTGGCGCCTAAATGGCCGACGGGCCCTGAGGGAACAGGGTCTGGGAGGGGGTTGTCTTGCGGGTGGGCGGGGTCTGGCTGGTGGGCGGGGCCTGTGAGGGTCTGATTGTGTCTGTGCGGCTGGTTGCAGGCAGACCAGGAAGGACTACATCACGGCGAAGTACACGGAGAAACGCTTCATCCAGCGGCTTCACACCGACGCCGCGTCTCGGCTGCTCGGACTCTACGAGGCCGTCCAGACCCAGGACATCCTGGCCCTGATCCAGGTCCACGCCGAGGGCACGGACCTGATGGAGGTCGTCCCGCAGCCCAACGAGCACGTGAGGACACGCTATGAACACGCCAAACCGAACACAACACGCCCATATATAACAACAACGTGTGTGTGTGTGTGTGTGTCAGGAGCCTGGAGAGACGGTCCTCCACCTGGCCGTCCGGATGGTGGACAGGAACTCGCTCCACATCGTGGACTTTCTGGCCCAGAACAGGTACCGGTTCTACCAGCAGCAGGTGGTGGTGGTGGTGTTGTGTGTGTGTGTGTTTGTGTAACTGAGTGTGTGTTTCAGTCCCAACCTGGACACGCAGACGTCTCGGGGAAGCACCGCGCTTCATTACTGCTGCTTGACGGACAACAGCGAGTGTCTCAAACTGCTGCTGAGAGGACGGGCTGCAGCGTCTATCGGTCAGTGAACGCACCGGTGTGATCTCCACCGTCAGAGACGCAGTCCAGGGGGACGTCTCTGACGGTGGAGTTCCTCAGGTCTTGTTGACTCCACAAGTCATTTTCAGAATCCTCCTGATTTAACGCTGCGCCAGAGATTCAGCCTGAAAGAACCTAAAGAACTTAAAGTTACTCTACCAGGACAGAAAAACTTTAAAATGTACTTCCAATGAAAGGAATCACTCCTGTTATCTCGGGAAACCTGCCGCAAGGGTTCCTGGGAATTCAAAGATGGCGT
This sequence comes from Lipophrys pholis, assembly GCF_963383615.2. Lineage (NCBI taxonomy): Eukaryota > Metazoa > Chordata > Actinopteri > Blenniiformes > Blenniidae > Lipophrys > Lipophrys pholis. The sequence goes on along the minus strand of NC_137649.1, from coordinate 23,761,786 downwards.
CGCGGCACCGCCAGCGAAAACGACATTTGACCAATTCAGCCCAAACAAAATGGAGACTTTTCTCAAAGGACGAGTCGTCGAGACACGAGAAAAGTCTGGAAAGTTTTTCCAGTGTGGATCGAGACCTCTCGAGCTCGAGTGTATAAACGGGATCTTTAACCAACTTGTTCGTCTCATCTTCTGAATGTTTTCAGCGAACGAAGCCGGAGAAACTCCGCTGGACCTCGCAAGACGTCTGCGACACACTCAGTGTGAAGAGCTGGTAACAAACTACAGTGGTTTGTCGTCTTGTCACGGGTGTCTCTGTAGCCCAGCATGTTTGTCGTAGTTTGTGTCGTGTCCGCCGGGTCAGCTGTCGTCCTCTGTCATGTTTTATTAACGAGGTTCCGAGGACCTTGGCGTTGTTCTCGTAGTTCATGTTGGGCGTTCCGGTCGAGACTCTCGGCTCTGTGGATGTTTCGTTGCAGCTCACTCAGGCTCAGACGGGGAAGTTTAACGTTCACGTGCACGTCGAGTACGAGTGGCGTCTCCAGAACGAGGACCTGGACGAGAGCGAGGACGAGATGGAAGACAAGGTCAGTGTCTGCAATGTGGACCAACTTCCTGTTGTGGACTATTTACTTCCTGTTGTTGCCTATTTACTTCCTGTTGTGGTCTGTCCTTGTAGACTGACTTCCTGTTGTGGCCTATTTACTTCCTGTTGTGGTCTGTCCTTGTAGACTGACTTCCTGTTGTGGCCTATTTACTTCCTGTTGGGGTCTGTCTATGTGGACCAACTTCCTGATCTGTCCCGCAGCCGATCCCGACCCGGCGTGACGAGCGTCCGGTCAGCTGCTTCCTGCCTAGCGCCAACATGGCGGCGCTGGCCCGGGACGCTGCCTGCCTGGCCCGGGACAAACAGAGACCACCCGTCCCCGGAACCATGATCACCAACGAGACCTATGGGACCACCATGGACCTCAAGCTGCCGGGACTGGGTCCGGCTCCGGGTCCCATGCCCCCACTGCCCCCCCGAGCACCAGCAAGAGGTTGGTTCTGGTTCTGGTCCCAATTATGATCCAATTCTGGTTCTGAGTCTGGTTCCACTTTGGGTTTTGATCCTGGTTTGTTTGTTCCGATTATCATTGCGGTTTCTTCTTTCGGGTTCTGGTTTCTGATCTGGTTCTAGTTGTGGTGTTACCTCCTGTTCTCATTGTGATTTGAATTCTGGTTCTGGTTTTGGTTTTTACTCCTGATTCTGGTTTGGGATTTTATTCTGGTTTCGATTGTGGTTCTGGTTCCATCCCAACAGGTCCTGGTCTATCTAAACCAGCTGCCATGGAGTCTGTAGGACGACAGCGTTCGTCATCAGACCCCCCAAACCCCCAGACCCCCGAGAGGAACTCGTCCATGTATGGTAAGTCTCTCCTGGTCCTGTTGGGTCTTCGAGGTGTCCCTATGAGGTGGTCTCTGCTGGTCTTGTCCCATCCCTGTGAGGTGGTCTCAGGTGGTCTCTGCTCCTCCCCCAGTGCTCCCGGCTCCGCCTCCTCCAGTCGCTCCGCCTCCAGGCAGCAAGAGGTCCAGCATGTTGGACACTAGGACTGGGACAGCAAGGACTGCCCCCCTACCGCCCATCCCCCCACCCCCCCACTACAAAGCTCCGCACCTCCCTTCGCCACCTGGACCCAAGTCTCCGTCTGGACCCAAGTCTCCGTCTGGGTACGTACTGGACCATGGTGGACTGATCAGACCGGGTCCTATTGTGGGTCAGTGGTCTTCTAGTAGTTTGATTCCCGTCGGCCCGCTAACGTCATACAGTATTGGACCGGTCTGATCCGGTCTGTCTTGAAGCTGGATATACTTCCCCAGACCTTCTGGATCCTGGTCTAGAAGGTCTACAAACCAGATCATCAACTTGGCAATTCAACCAGTCGGGATCCGTGGCCAGCCACATAAAAGGGGCGGGGCTTCCAGGATGTGACCAATCACAGACCTGCAGAGCTTTAGCCAGGGAGGGATTCAAACTAGCAACCTGCCAGAGTTAATCCAGAAGATAAACCAGAGTTAATCCAGAAGATAAACCAGAGCTAATCCAGAAGATAAAGTTAATCCCTAAATGAATCTTGAAGAGGAACCTGCTCTGTGGTTCTGGTCTGATTTTGTTTTCCGGTTTTCAGGTCTGTTAAACGTCCTCAGAGACCTCCATTGAGGACGGCGTCTGTGGACAAACCAGGTCTCTCTCACACACACACACACACACACACACACACACACACACACACACACACACACACACACACACACACTGCTTGCTCTCTGCCGGTTGACACATGCTGATGATTGGCCACGCCCCCCTGACCCAGTCCACCCAGCGACATCGTCCTTCCTCCTTAATTACCGCACACTTCCTGGTTTCAGCCAATCAGGTCTTCGGGCTGGCACACACTCATTTGCATACCTCATTGACCAGAGAGAAACACACACACACACACACACACACACACACACACAGCGTGACCGTTTTAACGTTTTGTTTCTCTTTTTAAGGTGTTTCGTCACCCGTCAGTCCTCCAACACCAAAACCCAGAACTACGTTCTCCGTGAGTGACGACAACACAACACAAACAACACAAATGACAACAACACAAAACTGTGTGTGTGTGTGTGTGTGTGTGTGTGTAGAAGCAGAAGCCTCGCAGAGTGAAGGCGATCTACGACTGTCGAGCTGATAATGTGGACGAGTTGACGTTCAGCGAGGGGGAGGTGATCGTGGTGGAGGGGGAGGAGGACAGCGAGTGGTGGGTGAGTGAAACACACACACACACACACACACACACACACACACACACACACACACACACACATTCAGGTTGGGTGACCGTCTCTCTCTCTCTCAGATCGGACACGTCGAGTCGGAGCCTGACAGACGAGGTGTGTTTCCTGTCACCTTCGTCCACTTCATCTCAGAGTGAAACGTCATGTGGAACCCCCCCCCTCCCCCCCCGGCCTACACACACACACACACACACACATACACTCACACACTCAATGCTGTTGTCAGTGTTTTTATGGTCGTGACGTCACAATGATGATGTCACTGTCGAAGAGTCTTAATGAGATTTTGTCTTTAATAAAAAAAAAACAATAAAAGTTCTGATACCCGGCTTGTTTCACATCTTTATTTAATCAGTTTAGATTATTGATCAGTGATTCATGTAACACACATTTTCTATTTACATTCACTTTCTTTCATGAATTTTACAGTTTTCTGTCACTTTTTTGGTCTTAAAATGAGAAAAGTGGCGCTTTTCCATTAGTACCAACTCGACTTCATGCTTTTCCATTACATGTTAGTACCTGGTTCCTGGTTCCTCCCTGGTCGAGGTATGTCACCACACAGACGAGTCAGCTGGCGTCTCGTTCAGCCGCCATTTTTAAACCCGCTCAGAAATCAACCAGTGGAGCAGCGGCGAGCTGCAGACGTTCCTTTGTCTGGTGGTGACCAGAGGATTCAGTGACCTGCTACCAGTATCAGGAGGTCTCTGAGCCACGGATACCACCGGTGTTTTGGATTAACTGGTTTCACTGTTAACTGGTGACCGGCTTCCTCAGGCGTCTCCTTTTCACAGCAGATAATGACCCGTAGCTGTCCTGGAGAACGCCGTTTAACCACATTTCCATTAAAGTTTAAAGTATCGTAGCGTTTGTCCTATTTTAACATCAGTTGCTGCCAACGACTGGTGGCAGAAGTCACTAGTTAACAGGGACACCATTTAAACCGAAACACTGGACAGTGAACAACGATCGTAACGACGCATTTCTTGTAAAATTAATAATTTGGGCTGATATCCAACGTGGAGTTGTAGCTCCACTCTTCCAGATGGATGTTTGCACCACCTCATATCGGCGGGGGGGTCATCACTTGAGCCCAACGGTGAAAAGCTCAGATCAGTCCGCCCACGTCGCAGTGGGACTATATTGTAATGGAAAAAAAATTCAACTGAGCCGAGCAGGTACTAGTTGAAAAGCGCCGCTGGTCTCTGTCAGTTGAGACTCTGGAATTTTTCTCTGAGGTTCTTGACCAGACTCTGTTGACCCCCGTCTGGTTTGGCTCCGCTGGTGTCTGCTGGTCTCTGTAGACCTCCTTCAGTTTCTTTGGGTCTCTTTGGGTCTCTCTGGCTCTCTACCAGTCTGTGCTTCGCTCCGTCAATCCCCCTAGTCTTCGGGCTCTCCTCCCCCTCAGTGGAGTCCGGCTCGGCTCTGGTTCTGGACTGGTCGGACTCCTGATAGACCCGGCAGCGGTCCACGACTGCCATGATGGAGATCTTCTCCCTGCTGGTCGGCGAACGGATCTGAACGTAGTCCTGGTCTTCGTCTTCACCTGAGGTCTCCGCCGGGATTTTCTCCAAAACTAGGACTTTGTGGTCGGGGTCTCCAGGCAGTGGCGCCTCAGCCGCGACGTAGTGGCCCGGGTAGGTCCTGGTGCGGACATGGTCCTGGAACTCCTGCAGCCCGCATAGCCGGGGGTCCAGAGAGTCCGCCCGGTGGAGCCGCCTCCTGGGACCCCCGTCCTCTATCTGGTCCGAGGTGGAGCGCCTCCTGGGACTGCCGTCCCCTATCTGGTCCGAGGTGGAGCGCCTCCTGGGACCACCGTCCCCTATCTGGTCCGAGGTTGAGCGCCTCCTGGGGCCGCTGTACCCCATCTGGTCTGGGACGGACCAGGTCCGGACAGCCGGACTCTTGGGGTCGGTGTACCTGATCCGCAGCTCGCGGACATCAGGCCAGTCGAAGACCTCGACCGGCTGCAGGCCACTGTGGGGACTCTGGGGCCGGCCCGGAGAGAGGCCCCTGGACTGGCAGGGGAGGCCCGGTGCTGGAGGTTCTGGGGCGGTGGTCTGGGTACCACGTCGCCGGGGAAGAGTCCGGTTAACTTTACCTGAAAGACATTCGAGACGCAGGACACGTCAGGAAGTGAATCTATTCAGGAAGTGGATTGGTTCAGATCGGGAAGTGGATTTGATTCAGGAAGTGGATTGGTTCAGGAAGTGGATTTGATTCAGGAAGTGGATTGGTTCAGATCGGGAAGTGGATTTGATTCAGGAAGTGGATTGGTTCAGGAAGTGGATTTGATTCAGGAAGTGGATTGGTTCAGATCAGGAAGTAGATTGGTTCAGATCAGGAAGTGGGGTGGTTCAAAACAGGAAGTGGATCAGTTCAGATCAGGAAGTGGACTGGTTCTAATTCAGGAAGTGGATCTATTTCGGAAGTGGACTGGTTCTGAGTCAGGACATGGACCAGTTCTGTTGGGACAGTTTAGAGGAGCTAAAGCAGGTCATAGCGGGTCATAGCGGGTCATAGCAGGTCATAGCGGGTCATAGCGGGCCGGCGGTCTTACCTGGACTCTCCTCCTCCACCACACAGGCTAAAGTCTTCCTGCTGCCCAGCATAGCCGGACTTTGCCGAACCACCGGCCGGGTTCCTTTAATCCGCTGGCTGTACTGACGGGCCAGGTGCAGGACTTTGCTCTCCAGCTGGTTCTGATCCGAACCGGGCCCGGCCTCATGGGCCTCCGCCTTCAGCTGGACCACCCGGGGACCTGGAGCACCGAAAGCATTCAAGGAGTCCTTCAGGCTTCTGGTTCGGTTCACAACCGAGGAGGATTTCGGCCTGGGGCTTGAAGAGTCGACGGTGCTGGGGTCGGAAGCTCCGCCCCGTGGGTCTGAAGCTCCGCCCACTGGCTGGCAGCTCAGGGTTGGATCAGGATCGCTGGTGGTTTTGGAGGGTTTATGGGGGTCTGAGTCTCTTGGGGAGCAGTTGAGGTCTCGTTCCATCGCCTGCCAGATCCTGATCATTTCTGACGAAGGCCTGAACTCTTCTTCCTCACAGGCTCTTTCTGAACCTAAATCCGGACTCTGCGTTGACTCCTCCGGTTCTGCGCTACTGTGCTGGATGGACCCCGAGGGGTTCTGAGGTTCTGATTCCGGGTCCGGACTGGAGCTCGTTGTTTGGTCCTGCGTGACGCTGTCGAAGCGACTGACGGAGCTCCGGACCAGCCCAGTAGGTATGTATGTGAGGCTCTCTCTCCGCCGGAGGGTGAACGTGGCGTCCTGGCTCCCGGCGTTCTCGTAGTACATCCTTATCTTCCCAATGAGCAGCTGGTCCTGCTTGGACAGGGTCGAGTCCCTCCTGCGGGGGGTGCCGCCGCGGTTGACGTCGAAGACGCTGTCGTCGTCCCGAGGAGACAGCAAGGCCAGATCCATCGACACGAAGGTCTCGGCGGCATTGGAAGACACGCTGCTAAGCGACGGATGTTGGTCGGTGGCGTCGGAGCAGAGGCTGACGGCGCTGCCGGTCCTGGAGGGTAACCGAGGCGAGGCCCAGTCTGCGGAGCTGCCGGTCCCGCTGGGTAACCGAGGCGAGGTGAAGCCCGGCGAGCGGCTGTCCTCAGGCACGCTGCCTCGCTTGACGCTGCCGCTGAAGTGCTGCGCGATGGCGCTTGCTTTGTCCAGCACAGAGGACGGCAGGATGCTGGAGGCTCCGCCTTCCTGGTCCTCCGCCTCCTTGTCGTCCTCCTCGTCTTCGGAGGATTCGCCGCTGCTCAGCGTCTTTGAATCGGAATCTGGAGTGGCCGCGGACGGTTCCTCTGCTGGCTCTGAGTCTCCGTCAGGCTTCAGGGTCCTCAGCGGATCCAGATCTGAGGACAAATCTGGTTCCGGACTCTGTGGTGGTTCGGGTGTCTCCTGGACTGTGGAGGACTTCAGACGGACAACGGACGGAAGATCAGCTTCAGTGCAACGGATAAGTCCGACAGAGACGTGATGGGCGGTGACTCACCAGGTCCGGAGTCGGTTCGGTCGCACTCGACTCGTCATGTCTGGTCGCAGAGACTCCGCCCCCTTCTGGTTGCTTCAACAAAACAACAAGTTAATCTCTAAAGGGTTCAGGCCATGTTTCCACCACAAGCAGAAACGCATCGTTTTTACGGTTCCATATCGGAAAAGTTTCACATTTACACAGCAATGGTATTAAAACGATGTCTGTTTCCACGGAAACAGCAGGAACACTGTTAGAAAATAACAACGGGAGGACAGGGACATTCTAGTGGACAGACCACCAAGTTGGATCGTTGTTACGGTGACTGTCAAAATAAAAACTACCAAGTCCCAGGAGAATATGGACTGGGAATGGCATGTTCCCTTGTTTCCATGGAGACGGATCGTTTGTGGCTCCGAGTTCCGTTGTCGTGGAAACAGAGGCCGTTTTGACTTGAAATCTGACTTCAGGGAAAAATCCGGAACAACATCACACCAAACACAGCAACCAAACAACTCCGAGCGAGGCGGCGGCACGGCAACCAAACAACTCCGAGCGAGGCGGCGGCACAGCAACCAAACAACTCCGAGCGAGGCGGCGGCACAGCAACCAAACAACTCCGAGCGAGGCGGCGGCACAGCAACCAAACAACTCCGAGCGAAGCGGCGGCACAGCAACCAAATAGTCTGCCAACCTTCACGTTGCTCCACGCATTTCAAGAAGCTCCAACCAGAAGGAAACGTGGCGTTAGAGACCTGAACCAGCACAGGAAGACCTCCTCCTCAACGCCCCCCAACCAGGTGACATCAGCCTGAAACCCTACAACCCTACAACCCTTGACCTCCTAGAACCCCGAACCCTGACCTTCTAACCCATGTCAGGCTTGGGTTGTAAACGCCTGTTCTGGTCTTCTTCATGGTCTCAGTCCTCTCAGGTTCTGAATGAAGAAATGTTCCCCGCCTGGACAGATGAACCAAAAACCAGAACCCACTAAAACCCACCAGAACCCACTAGACCCCCCCCCCCCCCCCTCTCCAGAACTAACCAGAACCCACTAAAACCCACCAGAACCCCCTAGATCCCCTCCAAAACTCACCAGAACCCACTAAGAACCCACTAAGAACCCACCCCTAGCAGCAATAATACAGTAGTAGTCATGTTTAGTGTTTCTCACCTGTACGACTGCT
>NC_137649.1:23716307-23751307 GCF_963383615.2 Lipophrys pholis | reverse complement strand
AACAAGGTTCTGCAGTCGGTTGTGGTTCTGGTTCTGGTTGTAGTCCTGGTCCTGTGTGGGTGGGTCGGTTCTGACCTGGAGCCGCACGGCGTGCTCGTGTTTCCTCTTCATGTCGTTGATGTACCAAGCGACGCCCGTCATGGTGAAGATGGCCTCCTCCACCACCTCGTACCCGTCCTCCTGCCGGTCGAAGTGCTTGGCAATCTCCTAAGAGCCGGACAGAACCAGTCAGAACCGGACAGAGAGAGCAGGAGTGATGGGGAGGAGTGAACAGGGGTGATGACAGTGAGCAGGACTGAAGATGAAGAGTGATGAGGAGTGCTACCTGGAGCAGCAGGTGGTACTTGAGGATCCTCTGAACTGGTTTCAGCAGGTAGGAACCGAGAGGAAGTGAACGCTTCAGTGACGCCTGACGATCCCGGAAAAACCCGGCCAGAGATTTATTCCTCATGCACTCCGTCAGAGCGGCAACCGAACTGCAGCAGGAGTGAGACGGAGGGGCAGGAGTGATGTCAGCAGGAGTGATATCAGCAGGAGTGATGTAAGCAGGAGGAGTGATGTAAGCAGGAGTGAGACAGAGGGGCAGGAGTGATGTCAGGAGTGATGTCAGGAGTGATGTCAGGAGTGACGTCAGCAGGAATGATGTCAGCAGGAGTGATGTCAGGAGTGATGTAAGCAGGAGTGATGTCAGCAGGAGTGATGTCAGGAGTGATGTCAGCAGGAGTGATATCAGCAGGAGTGATGTAAGCAGGAGGAGTGATGTAAGCAGGAGTGAGACAGAGGGGCAGGAGTGATGTCAGGAGTGATGTCAGGAGTGATGTCAGGAGTGACGTCAGCAGGAATGATGTCAGCAGGAGTGATGTCAGGAGTGATGTAAGCAGGAGTGATGTCAGCAGGAGTGATGTCAGGAGTGATGTCAGCAGGAATGATATCAGGAGGAGTGATGTAAGCAGGAGTGAGATGGAGGGGCAGGAGTGATGTCAGCAGGAGCGAAGTCAGCAGGAGTGATGTCAGCAGGAGTGATGTCAAGAGTGACGTCAGCAGGAGTGATGTCAGGAGTGATGTCAGGAGTGATGTAAGCAGGAGTGATGTCAGCAGGAGTGATGTCAGGAGTGATGTCAGCAGGAATGATATCAGGAGTGATGTCAGCAGGAATGATATCAGGAGGAGTGATGTAAGCAGGAGTGAGATGGAGGGGCAGGAGTGATGTCAGGAGTGATGTCAGCAGGAATGATATCAGGAGGAGTGATGTAAGCAGGAGTGAGATGGAGGGGCAGGAGTAATGTCATGAGGAATGATGTCAGCAGGAATGAGGACTCACTTTGGGTAGTTGGTGCAGTACTGCGTATAGATCTCGAAGTACTCACTCTGAAAGGACACAGAGGAAATCTGATCAGACGGGGACAGAAGGGGCGGAGAGGACAGATGTGGGCGGGGCCACTGACCTTCAGGACGAAGCAGCGAGCTACAGCCACGGGGTCGTGGTCACACATGTCGAGGGCCTGGAGCAGCTCGCTGTGGACACAGGACACGTCACAACAACAAGCCAACGGAACAGAGACACTGTGACTTCCTGTCTGCACAGGAAGTGGGAGGAGTCACCTATTGAACTCGTAGATGTCCTCGATGTTTCCAAAGAGAGCGCAGACCTGCTCAGGACGGAGACACAACTCCGACGTCTCTATGATGTGAGCTAGGTAGTCCTGGAGGAAGAGGAAGAGGAAGAGGAAGAGGAAGAGGAAGAGGAGGTGAGTCAAGCTGTGTTACAAAATGCCAAGCTACACACACACCCACCCACTCACCTCCACGATCATGCGCAGGTCTCGGACGTACGTGCGCTCCGTCTCGATGATCTCCATGACGACGCGGTCCAGGTAGGTGGGCTGAGGGCCGGGCGCCATGACGACCGGCGCCGTCTACTGGCGGCTCCACGCTGTGCGGGTGTATGTGAAGCTCCACCCTCCTGAGGACGGCCGGGGGGTGGGGTGGGGGTGGCAGAGGATGGCCGTGGGGGAGGGGGGGGACTGAGGAGGGACAAGGTGGTCAGTCCACAACAAAAGAGGTAGAGGTACAGGTAGAATCATAAGCTATAGTTCCACTGAGCAGTATGTGCTGGTACAGTAAGGTACTGTAAGTTACAGTGAGGTACTGTACGGTACAGTGAAGCCGTGGTAGCACCGCAGTCTGTGGCGGAGCAGGGCGGGGGTTGGGGTACAATACGGCAAAGCCCATCCAGACCCGGTCCCACTGCAGAAAGTACGGTTCAGATGTAGGCGGGGTTGTGAACGACGTGGGGGAGGTGTCGGCCAAAGAACGTGGAAGCGGCCGGCGGCGACCTTGAGGAGAAGCCTCGAGCCTCGTTCTCCTATAAAGCCAGTTAACAAAACAACCCGTGAGCGCAAAGCGGCGCATGTAAACAACAACAGGAGGGTTACGGCCGGTTGAATCGCGGGCGAGTCGAGAGTGACGATCGTCATTGACCAATCAGCAGACGGCTGCGTTGTAGCTCCTCCTCACAGACCCGTTCCTCAGTGCTCGCTACCGCGACGGAAAATGTACCTGCTGGTGGCGTTTTTTTCTGTACAGTACAGTACAGTACAGTACAGTACAGCATAGTGTGGTGCGGTACAGTACAGTATGGTATATTATGGTACAGTATAGTGCAGTGCAATGCAGTGCAGTACGGTACAGTACAGTATGGTATAGTATGATACAGTACAGTACAGTACAGCATAGTGTGGTGCGGTACAGTACAGTATGGTATAGTATGATACAGTACAGTACAGTACAGTACAGCATAGTGTGGTGCGGTACAGTACAGTATGGTATATTATGGTACAGTACAGCATAGTGTGGTGCGGTACAGTACAGTATGGTATATTATGGTACAGTACAGTATAGTGCAGTGCAATGCAGTGCGGTACGGTACAGTACAGTATGGTATAGTATGATACAGTACAGTACGGTACTTTACAGTACATTAAGGTACTGTATGGTACTGCACAGAACAGTTCAAATGCAAATACTCACATATTCACACATACTTTCACACTCACACACATTCACATGACCGATGGAGAATCGAACCTGTGACCGTCACACAGAGTGAACTGCTCTACCGACCGAGACACAGCCACCCCTTAAAGTGACATCACAGTGACATCACAGCAGCTGTTACGCAACAGTTAAAGTCCACAGGTTCCCATGGCGATTAAGAGTCTGGTCATGTGACCAGAGATTATCTCAAGATTGTGCACGCACGCACGCACACACACACACACACACACACACACACACACACAGAGTGACTTGTGTTAAACATGAAAGTAGTTCTGTCTCTGTGTGTGTGTGTGTGTGTGTGTGTGTGTGTGTGTGTGTGTGTGTGTGTGTGTGTGTGTGTGTGTGTGTGTGTGCGTGCGTGTGTGTGTGTCGTATGTTTGTACTGAAGCTGTAAAATCCCAGCCTACCTTGAAGGTCACGTGGTCTGAGAGACAGAGGATCAGATCAGAACCGGAACCAATGAGATCCGAGGACCAGCACCAGACCAGGACCAGGATCAGGACCAGCACCAGACCAGGACCCGATGTGTGCAGTCAGTGTGTGTTCAGGTCTCAGTGTGTCAATCTACTGCCCTCTGAGGGGGGGGCGGGGCCTAATCCAATTAGTGGGTGAGCCGGGCGGTGCATTCAGGGACTCAGCGAGAACGTGGAGATTGCAGCACTGTTCCCTGGTTAGAAGACTCGGTTCTTCAGAAAACTTACTGACCCACACCAGCAGGGGGGCTGTTTTTGGACAGTGTTCACCCCCCCCCCCCCAGTTGCTCACTGACTGCGCTCAACCCCCCTGTGCTGCTCTGAGCCTCTTTGTCTCAGGAGACGTCTCCACATCAGAACAAAGAGTCCACTGTGAGGGACTAGAACCAGGACCAGAACCAGAACCAGGACTAGGGGGTGTGGTAACGTGATCAGATCAGGTGACTCAGCAGGTTCACTGACCACCTGTTCAACAGGTGAGTTCATGATGCGTTCAGGTGCAGCTCAATGTGTCAGTAATCAAACAAACAACAAACAAACAACAAACAAACAAACAAACCATTCAACAGTTTGTAAAACAAACAAAATAACCTTTTGTAAACAGGACTCAATCGCTGTCTTGTGATTGACTGACAGATTGAACTTGAATGATTGACAGGAGGTGACGTCAGCACAGTCGCGACTTATTAGGAGCCACAAAGAAACGAATATTAACACTGTAACACTGTAACACCGCTCCACCACTCCACCGCTCCACCGCTCCACCACTCCACCGCTCCACCGCTCCACCACTCCACCGCTCCACCGCTCCACCACTCCACTGCTCCACCGCTCCACCGCTCCACTGCTCCACCCGGTCATGAACGGAGCTCCAGCTGGAGGCGCGCCTCCGGAGGCTCCTCAACTCTCAGAACCGGCCATCGAGACGTGACCGCGCTTTCTGTGTGTGTGTGTGTGTGTGTGTGTGTGTGTGTGTGTGTGTGTGTGTGTGTGTGTGGACTCACCACTGCCGGACTCGAAACTCACGGAACAAACTTCAGTTTCCTCAAACTCAGCGCCACCCACTGCGCATGCGCACCGTTCAAATTTGAGTGTGGGTGGAAGCAGCGTGCTGCTCGGTGAGAGTCTCGGGTCTTATGTTCGAACCCGGAAGCCCCTGACAGCGAAAGACACGCGCACGCCCACACACAAACACAGACACACACACACACACACACATGCACACACAGAAACTTGCAGTGTCCAACTTTAAAGGAAATTTTATTATACAATTTAAAACAAACATTTACAAAGTCATTAATTAAACCCTGAAACACACACACACACACACACACACACACACACACAGTAGGAGGCTGGCCCTCATGGTGACGCCCCTCACACAGGTTTGGTGGTGCTGTTGTAAACGAAGGTGTCCTGCTCCGACTGCACCGTGTGGGCGGGGCTTGTGGCCAGCTGGGTGGGATTGGTGGCAACCGGCCTATGGGAGTGCTTTCTGCGAGACTTGATGAAGCAGTAACTCAGGATGGCGAGCAGAGCCAAGATGGCCACCGTCAGGACGACAACCAGAGCGATGGAGTCTGAGGAGGAACACACCATTGTCCGTGAACACTGAAGAACGACTCATCCTCAACGAGAACAAGAAGAAAGTTCAGCATTCCAGCGTCTTGTTGAACAAAATGACATTTTTTCCGTCCAGCTCCCTCTGGCCATCAGGGCCCAAGAAACTTTGTTCACTGTCGAAACTTTTCACACGTGTTCCAGCTCACTAATGACTATCAGTCATATTTTAATCATGTTTAACATGTAGCCTCGGTACTTTGTGAGCCCCACAGCTCATTAGCATGTAGCATGTAGCCTGAGTACTGTGTGAGCCCCACAGCTCATTAGCATGTAGCCTCGGTACTGTGTGAGCCCCACAGCTCATTAGCATGTAGCATGTAGCCTGGGTACTGTGTGAGCCCCACAGCTCATTAGCATGTAGCATGTAGCCTGGGTACTGTGTGAGCCCCACAGCTCATTAGCATGTAGCATGTAGCCTGAGTACTGTGTGAGCCCCACAGCTCATTAGCATGTAGCCTCGGTACTGTGTGAGCCCCACAGCTCTTAGCATGTAGCATGTAGCCTCGGTACTGTGTGAGCCCCACAGCTCATTAGCATGTAGCCTGTGTGAGCCCCACAGCTCATTAGCATGTAGCCTGTGTGAGCCCCACAGCTCATTAGCATGTAGCATCAGTACTGTGTGAACCCCGCAGCTCCTTAGCATGGAACAGAATTACGAGATGCCCCTGAACGCATCACTGAGGGCCGTCAGTTTCCTGCTGTTGAAATCAGACCAACATGGCGGCTCAGACACAAACATTGTCTTTCATCACTTAAACAGCAAAATGTTTTTCTGGAAACATTTGAAGCGAGAAAGAAGCTGCAGTTGAAAAGTTAAAACAACGTTTCACAGACGTGGGGAAGGGGGCGTGGCCTGTGGGTTGGGGGCGTGGCCTGCTAGTTAGACCCCAGGACCCAGGACTATGAACTCTCCTGCCTACTCTTCTTGTTCTCATGGTTCTTTGGGGAGGAAGATTCAGACTCTCACCGGGTTCCTTTTCTTCTTCTTGTTTCTCAAAATGTTCAAAGAGTCCTCTGGAGAACACATCGGCTTCTGCAAACACACACACACACACACACACACACACACACACACACACACACACACACACACACACACACACACACACACACACACACACACACACACACACACACACACACACACACACACACACACAGTATCACTGTGTAGTACAGTCTAGTATGGTGTAGTTGTGTATCAAGGTGCAGTATTGTATATCATGGTGTAGTCCACTGTATCATGGTGTAGTACGGTGTAATACAGTGTAGTACCATGTAACACGGTAAAGTGCATCATAGTGTAGTGCAGCGTATCATAGCGTAGTACGGTGTAGTGTGTTGTAGTACGGTTTAGTACAGTGTATCAGGGTGTAGTTTAGTGTATCAGGGTGTAGTCCAGCAAATCACGGTGTAGTACAGTACAGTGTAGTGTGGTGTAGTACGGTTTAGTGCAGCGTATCAGTGTGCCACAGTGTATCACGGTGTAGTGCAGTGTATCATAGTGTAGTGCAGCGTATCATAGCGTAGTACGGTTTAGTACAGTGTATCAGGGTGTAGTTCAGTACAGTGTAGTGTAGTACGGTTTAGTGCAGCATATCAGTGTGCCACAGTGTATCACGGTGTAGTGCAGTGTATCACGGTGTAGTGCAGTGTAGTACGGTGTAGTAAGGCTTAGTACCAGTGACACCGCTGCAGTTCTTCTTGCACTTCGCCTCGTCCAGGAAGTTGTTGCTGTTAGCCTCACAGCCTCCGTACGTGAACAGGATACATGTCTCCGTCAGCGGGTTGTAGAACCAGCGACTGTGACTCGCACGACACGGACCAGTGTGAGGAGGCTCCGTGCACGCAGCTGGGGGCGGGGCTTACGGTTAGACACCACCCACTAAATTGTCTTTAAAGCAATTCTTAAAATTTATTGGGAAAATAAACAAGGAGCTTGTTCTGACTTTTATACCACAACTTCCTCTGGAGAGAACATGACAGGTTTTGACTGGTCCAGATGTCATGTGTGTTGATTGGCTGCAGGAACTGTCAATCATTGATAGCATAGCGATAGCATAGCAGTCGTTTCCTCACACAGAAAATTAAACTCTAATGGAGCTCAAACCAGCCGCGGAGCACATGGTTCAATGTTTACCAGAGGTGGTTTATGATATCAGCTTCCTGTGTTGATGACAATAAAAATCTCCCATTTTGGGGGTGGCGCCCCCTTGTGGGCGGTTCTGGTTTGAACAAAGAGCCAAAAAACAAAAAACAAAACCTCCAGATTTTCAGTGAGACGAACCTTTTCTCTGGTTCACATCGATGTCCAGCAAGTGGGTCAGAGTCTGATTCACTGCCAAGCAAAGAAGAATGTCAGCAAGCAACACAGTGTGTGTGTGTGTGTGTGTGTGTGTGTGTGTGTGTGTGTGTGTGTGTGTGTGTGTGTGTGTGTGTGTGTGTGTGTGTGTGTGTGTTACATCTGCTGCACTGCTTCTCGTCCGAGGCGTCGTTGCACTGCGTCACACCGTCACACTCCAGAGTTCGATGCAAACAACAGTTGTTATCACAGGTCAGCTGGTAAGGACCACATGTGGATTCGCACACCTCTGAACACACACACACACACACACACACACACACACACACACACACACACACACACACACACACACACACACACACACACACACACACACACACACACACACACACACACACACACACACACACACACACACACACACACACACGTGTTATGGTTTCAAACACCATGTCCCTGCCCCAGGGTAGAGCAGTGCAGGTGCAGAATGGTGCATTGTGGGACTGACTTGGAGGAGGTAGAGGAGAGTTTCTCTCTGCCAACCCTGAAAACAAGAAAAACACCTGATCATGCCTGTGTGTGTGTGTGTGTGTGTGTGTGTGTGTGTGTGTGTGGCGTACCGACTGTGTGTGTGTGTGTGTGTGTTACCTGTGACCCCCCCGCAGGCAGACAAACACTCCCTCTCATACAGGAAGTTGTTCTTGTTGCCTTTACAGCCTCCGTACACAAACTGCTCACACACGCCCGTCGTCATGTTGTAGCGCCACCGAGGGAACGCGGCGCGGCACGGGCCCACTTTGACCGGGGAGCGGCAGTACACTGCACACACACACACACACACACACACACACACACACACACACACACACACACACACACACACACACACACACACACACACACACACACACACACACACACACACACACACACACACACACAATCAGTACACTGCGCACACACACACGCACGTGTGTGTGTTAATCCGGTCTGACCAGTCTAAGGTGTGGCTCCTCTGTTAGAAAAACATTCTTCATCAGTAAACTGTAGATATGATGAGTGCTGCGCACACGCACACGCGCACACACACACACGCGTACACACACACACGCGTACACACACACACGCGTACACACGCACGCACGCACACACACACGCACTCACGGCTGGTCAGCTCCGGGCTGAGCACGAGGACGGAGGCGTTGGCGGCGTCTGATTTGTTGTTGGAGTCGGTGACAGTGAGCTTGAAGACGAACCTGCCAGGCTGCAGGAGGAAGAGTCTCACCTGGTCAGTGAGAGCTGTGCTCTGGAACACACACACACACACACACACACACACTAAGGACCAAGCGATTATATTATGGGATGTTAGCGGCTAACAGTTTTTGAATAAATCTCACAGAAACGGCAAAAAAATTCAAAGTTCTCATACAAAGCAGATGAGAGAGGCACCTCATGGAGGAGATCAACGTCTGTTGCCATGGAGACGCTCCCTGCTCAGTGTTTCACAGTGATGTAGCTACCTGACAGGCTAGTTAGCATCGATATGAGGTATATCACGCTAGCAAAGCTACTCAGTTCCGCCAACAAATGTGGCATTGGTGAAGTTCTGCGCTCTACCGAGTGTAGCTCTAGTTATTTAAGTGTAGTTGTTGCTAACGCACAGTCATTTAAAAAATAAATGTTTATAGTTTTAGTGATTAAAATTATTTAAAAGTTCTTGACATTCCAATTCTAACGGTGGAAATGAGAAATAAAAGTTTATTGCATTACAGTTGTGGTTGATTTAGAAACTGACAAAAGGTAAAGCCCCGCAGACTGATGAAACAGGTGAAGGAGGCCACGCCCACTATGAAGAAACAGGTGAAGGAGGCCACGCCCACTATGAAGAAACAGGTGAAGGAGGCCACGCCCACTATGAAGAAACAGGTGAAGGAGGCCACGCCCACCAAAGAAACAGGTGAAGGAGGCCACGCCCACTATGAAGAAACAGGTGAAGGAGGCCACGCCCACTGTGAAGAAACAGGTGAAAATGACCCACCATTTCAGATGTGGAAAGCCTCGACTACAGCTATGTAAGCCCCGCCCCTTAAGCAGCGGTCTACCTCTAAGCCCCTCCCACGAGGCAAAGGTTCACCTCTAAGCCCCGCCTCTACCTCCATGCGGACCCCGCTGTCCCCGCTCAGCAGGCTCCAGCGATAGTCCATCAGGTGGGCGTCGTACAGCGCCACGCTCTCGGTGCCATTCAGGGTCACCGTGGCCCCCGGCTGGACGATGACATCACGACCTACAATGGCGATGGGCGGGACCTTCTCTCCTGATCAATCAACCAATTACAACGTGAGGAAGCCTGAACCAACCCTCAGAAGTTACACATGTTCAGGTCGCACCGGGTCCGGACTGAGGACTCACCTGACCCCGGCGGGCCCTCCAGGTACTTCCGATACACGGGCTCCCGGATGTACGTCTGGAAGCCGGTCTTGTGCACAAACCTGCACACCAAGCGGTTCCTGCGCACGCAGTTAAACAAGCTGCACGTGCGCGTTTCACCTCCGCTCAGATCCAGCTGCGCCAGGTTGCAGCGCGTGTCCGCGCAGCACGCGTGCTCACACTCCTCCGCCGAACGGATACGCGCGGCGGCCACCAGGGCTGCGCCCTCTTTCACCGCGTCCTCGACGTCCAGCATGAAGTCCTGCTTCCCGCGGCGGAGGCCGCAGGGCTCCTCCTGCTGCTCCTCCTGCGGCTCCTCCGCTCCGCCGGGCCGCACGAGGAGCAGCAGGAGCAGAAGCAGCCGCGAGGAGGAGGAGGAGGAGGAAGATGAAGCCATTGCTCTCTCTGTGTCAGGAAACAGTCCGCCGCTCTCGGATCACCTGTTCGAGTCTGCGGCTCCTCAGGTGTGCTTGTTTGTGTGTGTCAGACCTGCTCAGGAAGGTACGCACGGAGCCCGCCCAGTGACGTCACACAGGTGCGGCAGGTGCAAACACATAACCGTGAAACGTGCCGGTCCGAAACACAGCGTGATGTCACTGTCAGTCAAACCTCAGTGTGTTTACTGTTTACTGAGTTTGTTGGTGATGAGTTGATTAAATGATCTATGACAACATCTGTTAATGATGCATGTCGATATTGATGTGTGTCTAATGTGTGTGTAGATTATGGTGTGTGTAGATATCGAGTGTCGATATTGTTGTGTGTCAATAACGGTGTGTATCGATAATTTGTCGATATTGATGTGTTTTAATATCGATGTGTGTCGATAACGTGGATAAGTTAATT
This sequence comes from Lipophrys pholis, assembly GCF_963383615.2. NCBI lineage: Eukaryota > Metazoa > Chordata > Actinopteri > Blenniiformes > Blenniidae > Lipophrys > Lipophrys pholis. Next base: position 23,740,570 of record NC_137649.1, on the reverse strand, counting down.
TCTCCTCTGATTGGCTGCTACTCTACTACCATCTTCAACCTGTAACAACCCGTCGTCATAGTAACCAAGGTCATGCGCAAACCTGTGACTGACTGTCACATCCTGCCAAGCCTGCGGGCGAGCGAGGCATGCTGCAACCTGTAGAAGACAGAGAGAGAGCTATCATGCGACCTTTCAGTCGAGCTGCTCAGTCAGATAAGCCCCGCCCCCTCCTACCTGAAGCCCGGTGAGACCATTGACATATAAACTCCAGACTGCTCATTCAGCGCTTCAGGCTGGCGCCGCCATGGCGATGAGGCGCTGACTTCCTGCAGTGGCAGAAAGCCTCCAGAGTCTTTACTACCCTCTGGCTCTGGGTTCATTCATGAAAAATGAGCCACAAGCTCAGGTTAAAGGTGTGAAGATTCACTCTCATTCTTTGTCGTCATAGTAACTGATTAATTCACACATAACAAAGGAACAACATGGTAATTTACAAATAAACACATTTATTGACTGTATGACAAAGGAGCTGAAATACTTAAGTCCTTTATTGGGGGGAAGGAAAGTTTCTCATAAAAGGAGATGTGAATTCAAAAGATCTTTAGTTATATAAAATAAACTTGAGTATTAACAAATACCCATTTATCTTCTATATAATATGTGTATGATATATTGCTATTATATTGTGTCAGTCTTTGAAACTGCAAAATCTTGTATCCAAATAAGGTAAAAACATGTCAATGTGTAATGTACCATCATTGTTATTCATACAGAAGATAATTTGCGTACACTATATGAAATACATATGTATTCATGTAACAATAAAGAACCATACATGTGTATAAATGTTATTTCCACATTACAAAGAGGCTTTAATGACCTCAAACAATCGTAACACTAATGGCTTCATGAAGGATTTGACTGTTTTGAAGTTCCCTGACCGCTGAGCCTTACAGGACTAGTTACTACTAATTACTAACAGGACTAGTTACTACTAATTACTAACAGGACTAGTTACTGTCATCAGCACTTCAATGATGCTCTGCCCAACTTCCTGTCTCTTAAACATTAATGCTCATCTAATTAGATCAGTCCAGAGTCATTAATGATATTCTGATAGTAATACTTCAAACTAGTACTGCACTTTTCTGGGCACTCAAAGACACGTTACATAAAGAAACACAAATAAAGAAAAATAAAATGAGTTTATGGAAAAGTGTTTTCATGGAAACATACATGAAAGTTTTCCTGATTATTTTTCATGTACTTACGCAGTAAAAGTGATGGACGAACCTTTGAAAAGCGATTTGTTCTTCTTGTCTCGGCTACGACCAGAAGTCAGAGCTCAACCAGCCAATCTGCTGCTTTATTTCTACTAAGTTGGAGCTGCTTGCTGCGTCAGTATCGGGTCAAATGTCACTTCTTCATGTTTTTGACTCTAAAAACTTAAAAAATAATTAAAGTCATACAGTAAAAGTCTCTGTTTTTATGCTGCTATTGTAAATTTCACAGGCTGACATAAACCAGAGCAAATATAAAAACTGTAAAGGTTTATTACCACGGTATGTTTTAGCTCACTGGAGTAGTTAGCAGTGTGTCTCTCTTTATGGATGAAATATAATGAACGATTGTTTTTAAAAGTCACGATCTCCCTGCAGATCCTTTAAACTTTAAACAGAGAAAACCGACACATAATGGGATATATTCATGTCTGAAGAGGATATGTCTGGCAGGACCGGTCCAGAGCCTCCTGCGGGCCAGAAGTAGCCTGGTTCTGGACCGGTCCAGAACTAACTTGGTTCATACCCTTGCTGGACCTCCTCCGCGGGGGGGGGTCTCCTGCTCAGGGTCAGTCTGAAGATGCAGAACTCAGCTGAGACTAAAAGCAGAGGGTGTCGGGAAGTCCTGCTGTCAGCTGGCTGATAAACCTCCAACTGCTTCTCCTAAAAAGGAATCCAACAGCTCCAGGTCCTGAATGTGACCCGGTGCCCAACAGCTCCAGGTCCTGAATGTGACCCGGTTCCCAACAGCTCCAGGTCCTGAATGTGACCCCTCTTATCTCGGCAGAACTTTCTCCTAATTTGGTCGACAGAGAGTCTTTAAAAGTGTGTCTGCTGTAAGGGGGGGTTCCACTTGTTCAACCTCTCCTCCTGGGTTAGTTCAGACTGCCAGGGACCAGGACCTCCACCAGCACCTCCACTCCACCTCCACCATGGGTGACGCTTTAATGGCTGAGTTTGGGAAAGCAGCTTCGTTCCTGAGGAAGTCGGACAAGGAGCGTCTGGAGGCTCAGACCAGAGCCTTCGACATAAAGACTGAGTGCTTTGTGGTCGACGACAAGGTGGAGTACATGAAGGGTCAAATCCAGAAGAAGGAGGGCGGCATGGTGACGGTGAAGAAGGAGGACGGGGCCACGGTGACCGTGAAGGAAGCTGACGTTCACCCCCAGAACCCGCCGAAGTTTGATAAGATTGAAGACATGGCGATGTTCACGTTCCTCCACGAGCCCGCCGTGCTGTTCAACCTGAAGGAGCGCTACGCCGCCTGGATGATCTACACCTACTCCGGTCTCTTCTGTGTCACCGTCAACCCGTACAAGTGGCTCCCTGTCTACGACTCTGAGGTGGTGTCTGCGTACCGGGGCAAGAAGAGGAGCGAGGCCCCTCCTCACATCTTCTCCATCTCGGACAACGCCTACCAGTACATGCTGACCGACCGGGAGAACCAGTCCGTCCTCATCACCGGAGAATCCGGCGCTGGGAAGACGGTCAACACCAAGCGCGTCATCCAGTACTTTGCCAGCATTGCCGCTGTCGGAGGCGCCATCAAGAAGGACACCAGCAAAGGGACCCTGGAGGACCAGATCATCCAGGCCAACCCGGCGTTGGAGGCCTTCGGCAACGCCAAAACACTGAGGAACGACAACTCGTCCCGGTTTGGAAAATTCATCCGGATTCACTTTGGCACGAGTGGAAAGCTGTCGTCCGCCGACATCGAGACATACCTGCTGGAGAAGTCGCGGGTCACTTTTCAACTGAAGGCTGAAAGAGACTACCACATCTTTTACCAGATCCTGTCCAATCAGAAGCCAGAGCTGCTGGACATGCTCCTGATCACCAACAACCCGTACGACTACTCCTACATCTCTCAGGGAGAAGTGACGGTCAACTCCATCAATGACGCCGAGGAGCTGATGGCAACCGACAGCGCCTTTGACGTGCTGGGCTTCACGCCAGACGAGAAGATGGGCGTGTACAAGCTGACCGGCGCCATCATGCACTACGGTAACATGAAGTTCAAACAGAAACAACGCGAGGAGCAGGCTGAGTCCGACGGCACCGAAGCAGCCGACAAATCGGCCTACCTGATGGGGCTGAACTCGGCTGACCTCATCAAGGGACTGTGCCATCCCAGGGTCAAGGTCGGAAATGAGTACGTCACCAAAGGTCAAGGCGTGGATCAGGTGTACTACGCCATTGGCGCTCTGGCCAAGTCTGTGTACGAGAAGATGTTCAACTGGATGGTGGTGAGGATCAACCAATCCCTGGACACCAAGCAGCACCGGCAGTACTTCATCGGCGTGCTGGACATCGCCGGCTTTGAGATCTTTGATTTCAACACCTTTGAGCAGCTCTGCATCAACTTCACCAACGAGAAGCTACAGCAGTTCTTCAACCACCACATGTTTGTCCTGGAGCAGGAAGAGTACAAGAAGGAGGGGATAGACTGGGAGTTCATCGACTTCGGCATGGACCTGCAGGCCTGCATCGACCTGATCGAGAAGCCTATGGGGATCATGTCCATCCTGGAGGAGGAGTGCATGTTCCCCAAGGCCAGCGACCAAACCTTCAAGTCCAAGCTCTACGACAACCACCTGGGCAAGAACAAGATGTTTGAGAAGCCGCGGGCAGCCAAGGGCAAAGCCGAGGCGCACTTCGCTCTGGTGCACTATGCCGGCACGGTGGACTACAACATCTCCGGCTGGCTGGTCAAGAACAAAGACCCGCTGAACGAAACGGTGGTGGGTCTGTTCCAGAAGTCCTCGCTGAAGCTGCTCAGCGTGCTCTTCTCAAGCTATGCCGGAACCGACGGCGGAGACAAAGCCGGCGGAAAAGGAGCCAAGAAGAAGGGCTCGTCCTTCCAGACGGTGTCGGCGTTGCACCGCGAGAACCTCAACAAGCTGATGACCAACCTGAAGACCACGCACCCGCACTTCGTCCGCTGCCTGATCCCCAATGAGAGGAAGACACCCGGCGCCATGGACAACTGCCTGGTGATGCACCAGCTGCGCTGCAATGGCGTCCTGGAGGGAATCCGCATCTGCCGGAAGGGCTTCCCCAACCGTGTGCACTACGGAGACTTCAAGCAGCGCTACAGGTACCACAACAACACAACGCACCTCACACTGTACCACAACAACATTCTGTACCAAAACGACCTGCTGTACCACAACGACATACTGTACCAAGACACAACACACCTCACACTGTACCACAACAACATTCTGTACCAAAACGACCCGCTGTACCACAACGGCATACTGTACCAAGACACAACGCACCTCACACTGTACCACATTGAAACTCTGCACTACAATGTACCTAAGACTGTACCACAATAACACGCTACACCACAACAACACAACACACCTAAGACTGTACCACAACAATGCAACGTGCCTCACACTGCACCACAACGACACGCTGTACCATGACACAATGCACCTCACAATGTTCCACAACGAAATGTTGTACCACAACGCACCTCACACTGTTCACGACATGCTGGCTGTACAACACAACACACCACACAGTACCACAATGACACACTGTACAACAGCGACACATTGTATAACAACAATGCTGTACAACAACACTGACTGTACCACAACACAACGTACCTGACGCTGTATGACAATGACACGCTGTAACACGACACAACATACCTAGCACTGTATGATAACACACTGTACCACAACAACACAACATACTTGAGACTTCCACAATGACACACTGTACCACAACAACATAACACACCTGAGACTGTACCACAATGACGCTGTACAACAATGACACCAACTGTATGACGGCACGCTGTACGACAATGACACTGACTGTTCTACAATGACATGCTGTAACACGACACAACGTACCTAACACTGTGAGACGACACACTGTACCACAATGACATACTGTACCAGAACAACACAACATACCTGAGACTGTACCACAATGACATACTGTACTAAAGGAAGTCCATCAATTTGTGTTTTGTCGTTTGTGCGACTGTGTGCAGGATCCTGAACGCCTCGGCCATCCCTGACGGTCAGTTCATGGACTGTAAGAAGAGTGCGGAGAAGCTTCTGGGCTCTCTGGACATTGACCACACGCAGTACAAGTTCGGTCATACCAAAGTCTTCTTCAAGGCCGGTCTCCTGGGGACACTGGAGGAGATGCGGGATGAGCAACTGTCTCGGATCATCACCAGGATCCAGGCCAACGCCCGCGCCCTCCTCATGAGGGTGCAGTTCGCCAAGCTGGTGGAGCGGCGCGACGCCCTGATGGTCATTCAGTGGAACCTGCGCTCCTTCCTGGGCGTGAAGAACTGGCCCTGGATGAAACTCTTCTTCAAAATCAAGCCGCTGCTGAAGAGCGCCGAGTCCGAGAAGGAGATGGCCAACATGAAGGACGAGTTCAACAAGCTGAAGGAGGCGCTGGAGAAATCGGAAGTGCGTCGGAAAGACCTGGAGGAGAAGATCGTGACTCTTCTCCAAGAGAAGAATGACCTGGCGCTGCAGATCCAGTCTGAACAGGACACGCTGACGGACGCCGAGGAGCGCTGTGAGCAGCTCATCAAGACTAAGATCCAAATGGAGGCCAAGCTGAAGGAGATGACAGAGCGACTGGAGGACGAAGAGGAGCTGAACGCAGACCTCACGGCAAAGAAACGCAAACTGGAGGACGAGTGCTCGGAGCTCAAGAAAGACATTGACGACCTGGAGCTGACATTGGCCAAAGTCGAGAAAGAGAAGCATGCCACCGAGAACAAAGTGAAGAACCTGACGGAGGAGATGGCCTCCCAGGACGAGAGCATCGTGAAACTGAGCAAAGAAAAGAGGGCTCTGCAGGAGGCGCACCAGCAGACCCTGGACGACCTGCAGAGCGAGGAGGACAAAGTCAACAGTCTGACCAAAGCCAAAGCCAAGCTGGAGCAGCAGGTGGACGACGTGGAGGGGTCGCTGGAGCAGGAGAAGAAGGTCCGCATGGACCTGGAGCGCTCCAAGAGGAAACTGGAGGGAGACCTGAAGCTCACCCAGGAGAGTCTGATGGATGTGGAGAACGACAAGCAGCAGCTGGAAGAAAAGCTGAAGAAGAAGGACTTTGAGATCACACAGGTCAACTCCAAGTTGGAGGATGAGCAAATGGCTTCGGTGCAGCTCCAGAAGAAGCTGAAGGAGAACCAGGCCAGAATGGAGGAGCTGGAGGAGGAGCTGGACGCCGAGCGCGCTGCCCGGGCCAAAGTGGAGAAGCAGCGCTCGGATCTGTCTCGTGAGTTGGAGGACATCAGCGAGCGTCTGGAAGAGGCCGGTGGCGCCACGTCGGCTCAGGTGGAACTCAACAAGAAGAGAGACGCCGAGTTCCAGAAGCTGCGCCGGGAGCTGGAGGAGTCCACGCTCCAGCACGAGTCCATCACCGCCGCCCTCAGGAAGAAGCACGCAGACAGCGGGGCCGAACTGGGCGAGCAGATCGATAACCTGCAGCGCGTCAAGCAGAAGCTGGAGAAAGAAAAGAGCGAGCTGAAGCTGGAGCTGGACGACCTCTCGTCCAACATGGAGAGCGTGGTGAAGGCCAAGTCCAACATGGAGAAGATGTGCCGATCCATGGAGGACAACATGAACGAGTACAAGAGCAAACAGGAGGAAGCTCAGCGCGCCGTCAATGACCTGACGACGCAGCGGGCCAAGCTGCTGACGGAGAACGGAGAGCTGGGCCGGCAGCTGGAGGAGAAGGAGTGTCTGATCTCACAGCTGACCAGAGGCAAGAACTCCTACAACCAGCAGGTGGAGGACCTGCGCCGGCAGCTGGAGGAGGAGGTGAAGGCCAAGAATGCCCTGGCCCACGCTGTGCAGTCCTCTCGCCACGACTGCGACCTGCTGCGGGAACAGTTCGAAGAAGAGCAGGAGGCCAAAGCCGAGCTGCAGAGAGCGCTCTCCAAATCCAACGCCGAGATCTCGACCTGGAGAACCAAGTACGAGACCGACGGGATCCAGAGAACCGAAGAGCTGGAAGACGCCAAGAAGAAGCTGGTGCAACGGCTGCAGGAGGCCGAGGAGGCCATCGAGGCTGTCAACGCCAAGTGCTCCTCCCTGGAGAAGACCAAACACCGTCTCCAGAATGAGATTGAAGACCTGATGTTGGACCTCGAGAGATCCAACGCAGCTTCTGCAGCTCTCGACAAAAAACAGAGAAGCTTTGACAAAGTCTTGGCTGAGTGGAAACAAAAGTTTGAGGAGTCGCAGTGTGAACTGGAGGCTTCGCAGAAGGAGGCGCGCACTCTGAGCACGGAGCTCTTCAAACTGCGGAACGCCTACGAGGAGTCGCTGGATCAACTGGAGACCATGAAGAGGGAGAACAAGAACCTCCAGGAGGAGATCTCTGACCTCACAGACCAGCTCGGCGAAGGCGGTCGCAGCGCTCACGAACTGGAGAAGATCCGCAAGCAGCTGGAACAAGAGAAGAACGAGCTTCAGTCGGCGCTGGAGGAGGCCGAAGGCTCTCTGGAGCACGAGGAGAGCAAGATCCTCCGAGCCCAGCTGGAGTTCAACCAGCTGAAGGCCGACTTGGAGCGCAAGCTGTCCGAGAAAGACGAGGAGACGGAGCAGGCCAAGAAGAACTACCAGCGCATGCTGGAGTCGCTCCAGGCCTCCCTGGAGGCTGAGACCAGGAGCCGCAACGAGGCCCTGCGGGTCAAGAAGAAGATGGAGGGCGACCTGAACGAGATGGAGATCCAGCTGAGCCAGGCCAACCGGCAGGCGGCAGACGCCCACAAGCAGCTGAAGAGCCTGCAGGCGTTCCTCAAGGACACCCAGCTGCAGCTGGATGACACGCAGCACGCCAACGACGACCTGCGGGAGAACATCGCCCTGCTGGAGCGCCGCAACAACCTAATCCAGGCCGAGCTGGAGGAGCTGCGGGCGGCGCTGGAGCAGACGGAGCGCAGCCGCAAGCTGGCCGAGCAGGAGCTGATCGACGCCACTGAGCGTACGCAGCTGCTGCACGCCCAGAACACCAGCCTCATCAACCAGAAGAAGAAGCACGAGTCGGACCTGCTGCACCTGCAGGGCGAGCTGGAGGAGGCTGTGCAGGAGAACCGCAACGCAGAGGACAAGGCCAAGAAGGCCATCACGGACGCTGCCATGATGGCCGAGGAGCTGAAGAAGGAGCAGGACACCAGCGCCCACCTGGAGCGCATGAAGAAGAACATGGAGCAGACCATCAAGGACCTGCAGCACCGCCTGGACGAGGCTGAGCAGCTGGCCATGAAGGGCGGCAAGAAGCAGCTGCAGAAGCTGGAGGCTCACATCCGAGAACTGGAGAGCGAGCTGGAGGCCGAGCAGAAGAGGGGCACCGAGTCCATCAAGGGGGTCCGCAAGTACGAGCGCCGCATCAAGGAGCTCACCTACCAGACTGAGGAGGACCGCAAGAACCTGGCCCGCCTCCAGGACCTGGTGGACAAGCTGCAGCTGAAGGTCAAGTCCTACAAGCACGTCGCCGAGGAGGCGGAGGAGGCCGCCAACGTCAACATGGCCAAACTCCGCAAGCTGCAACACGAGTTGGACGAGGCCGAGGAGCGCGCCGACATCGCCGAGTCCCAGGTCAACAAGCTGAGGGCCAAGAGCAGGGACGGGTCCTCGAAGAAGGACCTGGACCAGTGAGGGGTCCTCCAAGTTAGTAGACCTGCTAGTAGAACTTCCAGCTCTCCAGATTCAGGGAGTCGTTGAACAGACGTGTGACCTGCTGATTGTCTCTGAACGACCTCAGTGAAGAGCGAAGGGTTAAAGGTTAAATAAAGCCTGTCCATCTGAAGCAGAATAAAAAGCTCCTGAGAACTCGACTCGTATTCATTTCATGTTTTCAAAAGTTTCCAGGTGTTTCCCTCAGCTCCAAGCTCGGCAGTTTTGAAGAGAATCGTCTTCATCTCAAACTTTTGAATTGAATTGAATTTATAGAGATTTAATCCAGTGACACTCGATTGTTTATAGGTTGACTGAGGTTGACTAGGGGTGACTAGGGGTGACTAGGGGTGACACGGTGAAACAATGACTCGTGATAAAAACAGACACTTGTATATTAAAAGGGTAAAATTGTGTGAAAGCTAAAATAAGGGGACATGGTAACACATTACCTCAATTCACTGCATTTACAAGGTTACTTTTTCAACAATCAGACTGAATTATTTCCTGGTCCAGAGACCTGGACTACGACCCTGATCATCATGTCCAGGATCCCTGTTCCCTGGTTGAATGATCCTGATCACCGTTACTACCGAGCAGGTTATCAACTCGCTGGTTCAACCCAGACCTACGTGTGCACGTTCACATGAAAGGGGCGGAGCTTGCAACATCTGACCAATCACACACAGGGAGAAACCCTCCAGAGCAGTTTACAGATTACTGAACGAGCAGTTAATCTCTGAGATTATGAAGAATTCAAACACATCCAGCAGCTAAAAGCGACACTGCCGCTGCAGCCAAAGCCAGAACCTTCCTGACTTGTTAATGCTGACTTGTGAGATTATACCAGATTAATTCATGCGCGATATGAACGGACAGCACGTCTGCTGATTAATCAGTTTCACTTTATTCCAGCAGAAACGTATCGGGCTGAACTTCCTCACTGATCTTCTTTTAATTTAGATTCTCCTTCACTTGTTTTGAGGCTGAGTGTCTCTTGTGTTTTGTGTTGGAATATTAATTCATCAAGATGACGACGCGAGTAGTTCTGGTTCAATAAATTCATGTTTCTGCAGTTGTGTCTGGTGTGATCATGAACCTCATTATTCCAGATAAACAGACCTGGAACAAGTCAAGAACAAGAACATCATTTAGAGCCTCAGAGACCAGGACTTATTTTATTATGTCAAAAAGATTGTTCTGAATATATTTCTCATCTCAGCTCTGCTGCAGCTCAGCGCTGAACCCGCCCGCCAATCACCATCATTTAAGAATGTGCGGGGCATTTTCCAAGAGATCTGATTGGTCGGGAGGCGGACCTCTGACCTTTTATCGAGAACATATCCTGCTCCGGAGCAGGTTAGACTTTCAGCGTCAGTTATAGGGTGATTTATCCTGGTGAGAAGTGAGCGAACCTCGTAGTACGGAAATCCAGAGTTAATCCTTGAAATTATCTCGATAAGAGAAAATCCAGCGTCATAGTACAGGCCTCAGGAGGTCCTCACTTCAACACAGCAGGCAGCAATAATTGTCTCGTTATCAGGCCTCCAGAGCTTCATGATTGTGTGTTTTGAAAAAACTGACATGTACGCGGTCATGTCATGTTAGGCGAACTGATGTCAGACACAAAACTCCAACTTTAGGAAATAACACCAACTGTTTCCACGGATCATGATTGGATCATAACCCAGACTACAGCACCTCCTCCGATCCCATCCAAATTTCAGATTGAAGTGTTTAAATGGTGCAAATTTTATCCCGTCGGCATTTTATCAGGTTCATTTTGGTCCATAAAACCACAGATATTGAGTCACAGTGTCACATTGAGTGAAACAAACCATACTGGAGTGGACGGAGGTCCTCATCCAATATGGCAACTGTGCGGAACAAACAAACCATACCGGGGTTGAAGGGGATCCTCATCCAAGATGGCGACTGAAAGGGAGAAACCAAAGAAACCATACTGAGGTTGAAGGGGATCCTCATCCAAGTTGGCGATTGTGTGGGAGAAACCAAAGAAAAACCATACTGGAATGAAATTAAATCCTCATCCAAGATGGCGGCCATGCAGACGCATCAGCTCCAACACACAGTAGCAATCACTGAGGAGTTTCATATGTCCACGTGTCTACCTACAAGTGTTGTCCTTGGGGCAGACGTGACACGTCTCACTCCACTGAGGGACGGGGGGGAAATGAGACTAGTGACATTTCTAAAGAATTTTACAGCAACAGAGGACGGCAACTAGTTCACACACACACACACACACACACACACACACACACACACACACACACACACACACACACACACACACACACACACACACACACACACACACACACACACACACACACACACACACACACACACACACACACACACACACACACACACACACACACACACAGAGTACCACCAGGAGCCACTGGGGGCGCTGGCCTCCACCACACCAGAATCCAAGGAAAGACTGAGATGAATGAAAACCTGACGGGACTCTTTAATCTGGCAGATCGTACAAACACAAACATACACAAACCTCTGCCCACGGGAGGCGGTAAGCCCCGCCCACGGGAGGCGGTAAGCCCCGCTCGTGGAGGGTTCTGCATATATGTTAAAAGTGCAGGTTACAGTTTGTTTTTGGTGTTCAAGTGCATCGTTTGTTCTCACAGTTATGGCTTCATAGTGGCAGCCGGGCGTGCCGGCGCCCCCTAAAGTCTCTTGGTGTGTTTGGAGTTGTAGTGACTCCTCATGTCCTTGCGCAGGCGGAACTTCTCGCCACAGACGCCGCAGATGTAGAGGTGGACGTCCATGTGCTTCTCCAGCTGCTCGCCGCCGGGGAAGATCTGGAAGCACACCTGGCAGATGGTCTCGCCCGCCGACAGATGGGAGATCATGTGACGGACGTGGTCGTGTTTCAGGAAGGTTCCCTGGTCGCAGACGGGGCAGACGTAGCGCGCCATGCCACGGTGCATGTCGGTGTGCAGCCGCAATTGCCGCTCGCGCAGGAACTGCTTCCCGCAGGTCTGGCAGGTGAACTGCTTCTCCTTGGTGTGCACGGTGTAGTGCTCGCGGAGGTGGCAGCGCTGGTAGAAGCCTTTGCCGCAGATGCTGCAGAAGTGTTTGCGGCGGTGGTCCGGCTCGCCACCGTCCTCCAGTGCCACCGGCCGGAACAACTCCTGGTCGTGGCAGGTCAGGGCGTGCTCCAGTGCCAGAGTCTCATTCTGGAACAGCAGGCCGCAGTGAGGGCAGGCCAGGTCGCCCGCCTCCAGGTCACCCGCCTCCAAGTCGCCCGCCTCCAGGAGGCTCTCGTCCAGCCCCTGCGGTTCCTCCAGCAGCGAGGCCTCGTCTTCGCCGGGAGAGTCCGAGTCGCCGCCGTGGGCCTCGCCGCAGCGCTCGGCGTGCTCCAGGAGCTGCCGGCCTTTGATGAGCACCTGACCGCACCTCCCACAGGCACAGATGTGTCCCATGTGGTTGGACAGGTAGTGGGCGGACTTGTCCTCCTCTGCTAGCAGAGCGCCGCACAGTTCACAAGGGGCACCGTCGGCATCCTGCTTCTCCTCCTTGAACTTCAGGAGCTTGGTGGGAATTCCCGAGTCGTCGCCGCTCGACATGTGGCCTTCGAAAGCCTCGTTGCTGTTCTCCAACCCGGACGTACTGGGTTCCGGTTGCCGTTCTGACCCCGCCCTCTCCCGTGGCGCGTCTCTTCTTGTGGCGCGTGGGCCAACCCGGACAATCTCCATCTCCGGAATCGCGCTCTCCTCCGGCTCAGTCTTGATGTTCTTGGCCGACCCTGGGTCGCCGTCTGTTCCAGCAGCCACCGACCTGATGGAGAGGTCGGCGTCCGCCTTGGCCTCGGGCCAGTCGTCCTCTCCTTTGCAGCGGACCTGGTGATCCTCCGCGCTCTCGGAGGTGGAGCTCTCGGCCCTGCCGGAGTCGTTGTCGCCTTCGTTGCCTCTGGGTGGATGATAGGACTTCCTGTTGGTGCAGGTCAGGATGTGTTCGATGAGAAGCTTCTCGCAGCTGAAGACAAAGCCGCAGTCGTCGCAGGTGTAGGTCCGTCCGAACCGCGGGCGGTCTTTGAGGGTGGCGCTCCTGCCGCCAGACCTCTTCCGCAGGTCACACGGCTGCTCGGACGACGCTTCTGCTGCCGGCGGCAGTCCGATCGGAGGGGCCGTCACCACCAGCTCCTCCACCGCCGCCCGTCTGCCGGCGGCTGCCGGCGGCAGCGCCGGTGCCACAGGACGGCCGGTGCCGGTGCCGGTGCCGGTGCCGCTGCCGGTGGCTTTGGGTCCAGGTTCTCCTTCGGGCACGGCGGGCCTCGCCTGCTCGTACATCCGAACTCCAAACATCATTTTCCCCCCGGCGGGCCCGGCGGAGGAGCTGGACGAGGACGAGGATGCCGAGGAGGACGGCGTGAGGTTCGAGCTCCTGATGTCACGCAGGTCGTCGAGGGAGTCGGGGATGTAGTACATCTGCAAGTACGCCATGGACGCCTTCAGCTCCTCGAACTCGTAGCTCCCAACCACGATGCGCCCGAGGTACATGAGCTGCAGGATGAGGTCGAAGCACTCAGCGCTGATCTGCATGTTGCTGAGGTCCAACCGGCCCGCCCCCTGCTGGTCGCGGATGAACATCATCCTGAAGTAGGAGCTGCAGGCGGCCAGCACGGCCTTGTGGGCCCGGAAGTAGATGTCCCCGATGGCGATGAGGCAGTCACACAGGAAGCCCCACTCGCGCTGGTTGTTGAGCTGCTGGAGGACGTGGTCGCTGTGGCTCGGCCTCGCCATCGCCCTGCGGAACAAAGCAGACGGTCAGTCCTCCAGAACCTCGTCCCAGCCAGACCCTGGCTTTAGGAGTCCTGAGAGGACCAGGACCAAACCGAGGGGTCTGGTTACACCCCAGGAGCCCGACCTCATCATTCTGGTGATGTATAAATAATATGAATATTTCTTTATATATGAATTTTTAATCAATGTGCAAAACCACATTGGACGTAACATGTTATTGTCAGCAATTCTTCCAAATAACAAGTAAAGTAAGGGATTACATTTGCATAAACGTACTTTCCCTCGCAGCTAAACAGGTGAGACTTTCATTTTCAATTATTTTACTGCTGTATTTTATTTACATCGAGTCGAATGAAGGAGTATATACACAAAAAGAATTTTGTTTTTGCTGGAATATGAAAAATCACAACAGAAGAAATACTTGCTTTATTTCACTAAAATATTGTACAATGTGCAGAAAATAGTTATAAATGTTTAACGATTTTCTTCAAGCTACTTACTTCTGCTTGATGTAATGTGAATAAAGTTAAAAGACTGAAACTAACAAAACAAGTTTAAATAAAGACTTTGATTCAGTGTGAAGAGAATAGAATTAAAAAGTAATTATATTAATTACAAAAGTAAAGAAAAAGTGCTCGGAGAAGTAATCAGTAACTTATTACTACTTCCGAGTAACCTGAGCATCTTTCTGTATATTAGTCTTGAAGAGTTGAAACTGGAGCCTTTGACTTTGAAACGCAGCACCGGATGCGGGATGTCAGAGTCGCTTGATGACGTCACTGAGCTGTCGCTTGCTCTCTCCCGCAAACTGCCCCGCCGCCCCCGCACCGCACCGCCCCGCATCCAGCAGGCCGCGGGGAGCGTCCACCGCAGCCGGCGGAGGAGCGCCGCGGCCCGGACTCACCGTGCTGGAGGAGCCCGGCGGAGGAGCTGCTGCTGCTGGCGGCGCGGAGCGAGCGGAGCTCCGGGGAGGAGCGACGGTCCAGGCGGGGAGACGAGAACCGCGGAACGACGACACTTCTCCTCCTTCTTACTCCTCCTTTCAGCGAGACTTCTTCTTCTTCTTCTTCTCCTTCCTCCTCTTCTTCTTCTCCTCTGTCCTCCTCCTCTTCTTTTTCCGGTCGCTGGAGGACTTCCGCCCACACCTCTTCAAAATAAAAGAACCAGTTATTTTTCTTCCTGTTAGTATATCACAGGCGTGCTCTCTCTCTCTCTCTCTCTCTCTCTCTCTCTCTCTCTCTCTCTCTCTCTCTCTCTCTCTCTCTCTCTCTCTCTCTCTCTCTCTCTCTCTCTCTCTCATCATCTCAGTATAAACATCTGGGGGTCAGGAATGATGATGATGATGGTGATGTGATGGCAGATGATGATGATGATCGTGATGATGGTGATAAAGGATGATGATTATTGCGATGAAGGTGATGATAATAATGAAGGTGACGATGATGATGAAGGCATGGTGATGAAAAAGATGTTGAAAGTGGAGGTGGATAATTATGATGGTGATGATGATGAAGGTGGAGGTGATAATTATGATGAAGGTGATGATGATAATGATGGTGATTATCGTGATGAAGATGATGGTGAAAGTGATGAAGATACTGATGCTTTGTGTTCGGGGTCGCCTTCACACCTCCGGTTTTGTTTGTTGTCTGTTGTTTACAGTCTCACGTCGGGACACGTGACCAGCCCCGCCGAGCGTTCCTCTCGCGAGACGTGACGCGTCTCACCGCGAGATCGGCTCTGCAGCAGCAGCTCGGCTCGTGAGGACAATCTGCTCGTTTCTGTGGTAAGAGGGAGGATTACAGCGCGCGCGCGTGCACCGTGTGTGTGTGTAGCGGTCGGCCGGCGGGTGCGTGCCTATTGCCGGGGCGTGTGCACGCTTCTGTGCACGCGTGTCGGTGCAGATGATGAGGACGGTCTGACTGAATGAAGGATGGGGGCTGCACGGGCGCGATCCCGCGTGCACGCGCACAGCCGTGCTGGTGTCCAGTGTGTGCGTCTGTACAGGTGTGTGTGTGTCGCAGGGACATAGAAGTGTTATCTCACAGTGTGTGTGTGTGTGTGTGTGTGTGTGTGTGTGTGTGTGTGTGTGTGTGTGTGTGTGTGTGTGTGTGTCTTCCAGGGACATGGAGGTGTCGTCTCACAGCCTCTTCCTGCTGCAGCAGCTCAACGTTCAGCGTGAGTTTGGGTTCCTGTGCGACTGTACGGTTGCCATTGGTAACGTGTACTTCAAAGCCCACCGGGCGGTGCTGGCGGCGTTTTCCAACTACTTCAAGATGATCTTCATCCACCAGTCCAGGTGAGAGCGCTCCTCCTCCTCTTCCTCTTGATCTGTGTGTTGTGTGGTTGTGTGTGACGGTGGTTGTGTTGTTGTTGTTGTTGTGTCCTCAGCGAGTGCATAAAGATCCAGCCGACTGACATCCAGCCGGACGTGTTCAGCTACCTGCTGCACATCATGTACACCGGGACGTGTCCGAAGCAGCCGGTGGAGCCGAGCCGGCTGCAGGACGGCATCAAGTTCCTGCACGCCTATCAGCTGTGCCGCAAGCCCGGCGAGGGCGCCGGCGCCGCCATCGACGCCGCCGCCGCCGACGTGGTCCGCATGTCCAACCTGTACGGCATCCAGATCTCCTCCCAGCTGGCTGGCAAGGACAACGCCGGCGTCCCCGATGCCGCCGCCGAGGACGGGCGCTCCTCGGGCCGCGGCGCCCGCTCCCGGCTCGCCCTCGCCGTGGCGCTGGAGGGCATCGGCTCGGATGGCCCCGCCTCCGCACTGCGCAACGTCTGCTCGGTGGCGTCCGGCGACGACTCGGACATCTCCGCCCGCATCAAACAGGAGCGGGTGGAGGATGAGGAGGAGGATGAGGGGGCGGGGTCTCCGGCCGCCGGGGCGGGGTCTCCGGCGCCGGGGGGCAGTCCCGATCGCAGGCCCCTCGTCCTGCTCTGCCCCCGCTGCGGCGAGCGCTGCTCCTCCCCCGAGGGCCTGCGGGAGCACCTGTTCAGCCACGCCCTGGACCCCGCCCGCCTGATGGAGGGGCTGCCGCAGGGCGGCGAGCTGGACGCGGCATCGGAGGAAGGCCCGCCGGGCGCCGCGGAGCAGCTGGACGCCGGGTGTCTGGAGGAGGCGCTGCGGCAGAGCCAGGCGCTCGCCAGCCAGCTGGCTGCGGAGCTGAGGCGGAGCCGGGGAGGCGGTGGAAGCCCCGCCCCCGCCGCCACTGTCCCGCACTCGCGCAAACGGAAGATCGCCTGCGCCGTGTGCGGCCTGCGCTTCTGCCACAAGAGTCAGCTGCAAGAGCACATGTACACCCACACCGGCAGGCCGTCGCGCTACCACCGCTACAACCGCCTCTGCAGCCAGCTCTTCCAGGCCTCCGCCCACTTCTGTGAGAGCGGCGCCGGAGGCGGGGCCGGGGGCGGGGGCGGGGCCTCGGCTGCCGCGCTCTCTGAGGAAGCCAACAGGGACGTTCAGGACAACGGCAGCTCCTGCTACTCCCTGGACTCCGAGGTTTCCCAGGAGAGCGTGGACGGCGTGGCGGTGGAGTGACCGACCTACCTGTCCTACTTGTCCTACCTGTCCTACCTGTCTGTCTGTCCAACAGTCTTAATCTCCTCCTGGACCTCCAGTAACTTTTTATCCATTGTCAGAACCAGTTGAAACCAGTTGAAACTGGTCAGCTGACGTCTTCAGATGTTAAAAACAGGTTCGATAGGGGAGAGAAATACTCGAGTATAGTACGGGTACCTGAGTACTAATCTGTTACTCTGGGCTGGTCTCCATAGAAGAAGAGAGAAGGTTTGAAGAATGTCAGAGGTCACTGGAGGTCAAGGTTGGAGGTCACTGGAGGTCACTGGAGGTTGAGGTTGGAGATCACTGGAGGTCGGAGGTCACTGGAGGTCACGTGGTTCTCACTGGCTCCGGTGGAAAAAGACCCGGTTCTTTGGCGGTGCTCATTTAAGAACTGAACTAGAACCTGGTTCTTTTTGGTGGAAAAACCTTTTAAGTCTTTATGGTCGATAAAAACTTTCAAATGAATGAATCGAAAGCAAATCCACCACAGAACTCCACCCACTGTCTCGACTCCACCCACAGTGACCACCCACTGTCTCGACTCCACCCACAGTCTCAACTCCACCCACAGTCTCGACTCCACCCACAGTCTCTAACTCAGCCCACAGTGACTCCACCCACAGTCTCAACTCCACCCACAGTCTCAGCTCCACCCACAGTCTCAACTCCATGCTCTCCGCAAAGCTCGTGTGCTGACCGTACGCAGGCCGCGGTGCTCCACGACTGCGTCCACACTTCCATTACGTTCCATTACGTAACGTAACAATCCAGAAACCATCTCCACTTCTGCTCCCCGGCGTTCTCCACCTTTCCTCAAGTAGTTTATGTTTCACTTCAGGAGTTCTGAACCTCTGGATCTTTATTTTATTTAAATTGTGATTGTTCAGACGGGAGACTGAGGATCTCCTCACACAGGCGTCCAGTAGCTCTGGAGCATGAGCAGTCGACCGCAGAGGGTCGGAGCGCCCCCTAGTGTACGAGGGCGGTGACAACTTTGACGTTGCTGCGCCCTGCCGAGGGCATGGGAAGGCCTTCAGGTGTCTCAGGTGGTCGTTTCCCAACTCAAAGAGTCTTCTGTGAACCTGCAGGACTTTTCATCTGAAAGGGTTTGTTTCCTTCCTGCTGCACACAGATGTATCAGAGCCTTCCAGAACCTCCTGGAACCTTCCACAATTGCAGCTTCAGAAGGTTCCGTAAGGGTCCTCAGGTTCTAGAAGGTTTGGGTTTCTTTTGTTGTGGAATGTGTGAAAACATTTTGTGAAATTTTCAGACAATCGAGGAAATACATCTCTTTGTGCTCTTATTGTGGAGGAGGGACAGGAAGTGGCTGGTGCGTGTGCTCTTTTTGTGGTGGAGGGACAGGAAGTGGCTGGTGAATGTGCTCTTATTGTGGAGGAGGGACAGGAAGTGTCTATGTTTCAGTGTGGTTTTGTACAAATGTGTCTGTTTTTCATCATTTTGTAAATAAACGTCTTTTTCCACCAATCACAGCTCTGCTGTCTGACTGAACCAATCGCAGCTCTGCTGTCTGACTGAACCAATCGCAGCTCTGCTGTCTGACTGAACCAATCGCAGCTCTGCTGTCTGACTGAACCAATCGCAGCTCTGCTGTCTGACTGAACCAATCGCAGCTCTGCTGTCTGAACCAATCGCAGCTCTGCTGTCTGACTGAACCAATCGCAGCTCTGCTGTCTGACTGAACCAATCACAGCTCTGCTGTCTGACTGAACCAATCGCAGCTCTGCTGTCTGACTGAACCAATCGCAGCTCTGCTGTCTGACTGAACCAATCGCAGCTCTGCTGTCTGAACCAATCGCAGCTCTGCTGTCTGACTGAACCAATCGCAGCTCTGCTGTCTGAACCAATCGCAGCTCTGCTGTCTGACTGAACCAATCGCAGCTCTGCTGTCTGACTGAACCAATCACAGCTCTGCTGTCTGACTGAACCAATCACAGACACGGTTTGGATGTTTTAAAGTTTTAATCATTTTTGGTTCTTGACAAGTCGTCTGGGTTTTTCTTCATGTTGTGATTGGACAGGATGCTCATGTCTTGTTTTTGTTGTTTTTCATGTTTTTTGTGTTGTTTGCTTAGTGTGTTTTTTATTTATTACATCCGCCAAGGACACGATAAAATAATTGGTGTATATTTATCTGTATGTCTGTTCGCAAAATTACATCAAAACTACGGCACGGATTTTCATGGAATTTTTCACCACAGATGGGTATTAGGTCAGGCAAGATTTATTTATTTGTTTATTTCCGAACATGTACGAAAAATAAAAGAAACACACCGAATGAAATTCCATTAAATTTTGGAGGTGAGCTGGAATCATTAATTCTTTTCCTAGTCCAGGTCAACCTTTGGCGGCCTCAGAAATCTCTGATTGCTCTTGTTTATCTTGTGGTTTTGTTGTTTTGTTATTCCTCTTGTTGTCGTTTGGATGTGTTTGTTGTTGTTTTGTGAGTGGTTGTTTATTTGTTTCTCCTGTTGTTGTTTTGGAGGCCGACAGCAACCCCATGTCTCTCTGTCAGTTGTTGACGTGTTTCAGACTTCCTGCGTCTCAGACGGTGAAAAACAAACTGTCAACATGTTGAAGAACATCCAGACAGTCGTGTCCTCTCTGGTCCCCCGCTAACAAACAAACAAACAAACAAACAAACAATGAGGGGTGTGACACTTGAGATAGTTCGATTGTATGAAATCTGTTTCACCTGTTTCAGCGGCCAGATTGACTCCGACTCAGAAACCGCTGAGCACTGCGCACCGTGTTCTGAAACAAACAGGAAACAGATCAACAACAACAACCAGCGTTACTACGACAGTAATAACTTTAACTAAAACCACAACAACACTGAAACCAACAGCAGGAATAAGGACGACAACAACCAGACTGAAAACAAGATGAATACAACAAAAGGCCAACAACAACAACGAATAGGACGAGCATTCACAAACCAGTAGCAACAGCTTTAAAAATACAACACCACCACTGACATACATAACAACAACAACAACAAAAAAAACTCTTGACAAAAGGAGGCTGAACAAAGTCTGAGTCTCTCCTGAACTCTGAGTTTCCGGTTCCAAAACAGCTGATCCGAATAAGTTCAATCAACTCTGCAGGTCCTGTTTAGTCTGTTACCATGGTGACAGCCAGCAGCATTCAGTCTGTAACCATGGTGACAGCCAGCAGCGTTCAGTCTGTTCAGTCTGTTACCATGGTGACATCCAGCAGCGTTCAGTCTGTTCAGTCTGTTACCATGGTGACATCCAGCAGCGTTCAGTCTGTTACCATGGTGACAGCCAGCAGCATTCAGTCTGTTACCATGGTGACAGCCAGCAGCGTCTGTTTTGTCTGTTACCATGGTGACAGCCAGCAAGGTCTGTTTCGTCTGTTACCATGGTGTCTTATCAACTCCATTCCAGAAAGAGAGCTGAATTTAACTCTGAGTCAGTCACCATGGTAACAGACTGTGACTACAATCAGGGCTCCATTGATGAAGCTTTTTGTTGTGGTTGTTCAGGCGCATAACTCAGGGTTCACATACTCTGAGTTGATTGAACTAATTGATTGATTCAGAGTTCAGAAGAGACTCAAGAGTTGGTTCAACCTCCTTCCTGGAAAACACCCAACAACAACAACAACAACAACAAGTGAAGCTTTACCTCCATCAGCATGGCCACTGTCATAGGCCCCACCCCTCCCGGAACAGGGGTGATGAATCCTGCTCTCTGATAGGCTGAGGCGTAGTGAACGTCTCCGACCACACGTTTCCCGCCGGCCTTCGTGTCGTCTGTCAGAGGTCATGAATGTTAACAAGCAGCGAAGCAATCAGAACGATTGATCATCTTCTTCAGTCGCTCAGTGGAAAGTTTCTTCTTTGTAAGAAGAAGAATTGACAAAAACAGATGAAGAAACCATGACGTGCATTCTGACCCCCCCCCACCACACACACGCACACAACGAGGTACTGAACCCTGACCCCCCCACCAAGGTACTGAACCCTGACCCCCCCCCCCACACCGAGGTACTGAACCCTGACCCCCCCCACTGAGGCACTGAACTCTGACCCCCCACCAAGATAGTGAACCCTGACCCTCAAGTTGTATTCGCAGAGGTACCAATAAAGTTGAGTTGAATTGAAGGTTGTACCTGCAACGTAGTTGATTCCACAGTCGATGACCACCGCTCCTTCTTTCAACCAATCACCATGAACCATCTCCGCTCGGCCGGCACCCACCACCAAGATGTCTGCACGGGACACCTGGAGACAGAGAGAGAGGGAGAGGGAGGTAGTGAGAGGGGAGGTTCCTCAGGAAGAGAACAGAAGAGGTTCTTCAGGAGGACAGAGGAGGTTCTGCAGGATGAGGACAGATGATGTTCCTCAGGAGAACAAAGGAGGTTCTTCATGAGGAGAACAGAGGAGGTTTCACAGAGGGAGAACAGAAGATGTTCCTCAGGAGAACAGAGGAGGTTTCACAGAGGGAGAACAGAAGATGTTCCTCAGGAGAACAGAGGAGGTTCCTCAGGGGGAAAACAGAAGATGTTCCTCAGGAGGAGAACAGAGGAGGTTCCTCAGGGGGAAAACAGAAGATGTTCCTCAGGGGGAGAACAGAGGCGGTTCCTCAAGAGGAGAACAGAGGAGGTTCCTCTGGGGGAAAACAGAAGATGTTCCTCAGGAGGAGAACAGAAGATGTTCCTCAGGAGAACAGAGGAGGTTTCACAGAGGGAGAACAGAGGAGGTTCCTCAGGGGGAAAACAGAAGATGTTCCTCAGGAGGAGAACAGAGGAGGTTCCTCAGGGGGAAAACAGAAGATGTTCCTCAGGAGAACAGAGGAGGTTTCTCAGGGGGAGAACAGAGGCGTTTCCTCAGGAGGAGAACAGAGGAGGTTCCTCTGGGGGAAAACAGAAGATGTTCCTCAGGAGGACAACAGAGGAGGTTCCTCAGGGGGAAAACAGAAGATGTTCCTCAGGAGAACAGAGGCGGTTCCTCAGGGGGAAAACAGAGGCGGTTCCTCAGGAGAACAGAGGTGGTTCCTCAGGAGGAGAACAGAGGAGGTTCCTCAGGGGGAAAACAGAAGATGTTCCTCAGGAGAACAGAGGCGGTTCCTCAGGAGGAGAACAGAGGAGGTTCCTCAGGGGGAAAACAGAAGATGTTCCTCAGGAGAACAGAGGCGGTTCCTCAGGGGGAAAACAGAGGCGGTTCCTCAGGAGAACAGAGGAGGTTCTTCAGGGGGAGAACAAGGAGGTTCACCTGCTCCGGCAAGTCGGAGGTCTTGGAGTGGCAGCAGGTCACGGTGGCGTGGTTCCACAGC
The DNA here is from genome assembly GCF_963383615.2 of Lipophrys pholis. NCBI lineage: Eukaryota > Metazoa > Chordata > Actinopteri > Blenniiformes > Blenniidae > Lipophrys > Lipophrys pholis. The sequence goes on along the minus strand of NC_137649.1, from coordinate 23,717,959 downwards.
AGGAGATCATGCATCGGAGAACCAACGATCTTACTGCGACCAATCACCACGGCGTGCTTCCCCTCCACAGACACACCTGCACAGGTACGTGACGGGCTCAAGCTCTGGACCAACCAGACTACAGCTACATGCTACTGTGGGAACACCGCTGAGTTGACACACACACACACACACACACACACACACACACACACACACACACACACACACACACACACACACACACACACACACACACACACACACACACACACACACACACACACACACACACACACAATTACCCGTCTGTCTGATGAGCTCCATGCAGCCGTTGGGCGTGCACGGCAGGAAGCAGTCGTCCAGGTCGCCTCGAGACAACCGACCTGCGTTGATACAACTCAGACTGAATACACACACACACACACACACACACACACACACACACACACGGCCTCAGGTCAGTGTGAAGCGGCGGCGCCCTGCGCTCCGTCTGGCAGGCACTGACCCGTCCACGTCCTTGTCCGGACACACAGTGTTGGTGACCAGCTGGCTGTGGATGGGGTGGGCGGAGTCTAATGGCAGCTGGACGATCAGACCGTGGACCGCCGGGTTCTGGTTCACCGCCATGATGCTCTGCAGAACCTGCAGGACCAGCCGGACCGGCACAGGGTCAGCAGGTCACCGTGTCAGGCCCGCGGGCCTCGAGGTTACGAAGACTCTTCCTACCTCGTTCTGCGTGGTCGACCTCGGCAGCCTCACGTGTTTCGCCTCGATCCCGATCTGAAGACCAAACACACATCTGGTCCACAAACTGATCTCTGTTTGGAGGTCTACTAGAGTCTGGAGGTCCACTAGAGTCTGGAGGACTAGAGTCTAGAGGTCTAGAGTCTGGAGGTCCACTAGAATCTGGAGGTCTACTAGAGTCTGGAGGTCCACTAGAGGCTGGAGGTCTACTAGAAACTGGAGGTCCACTAGAGTCTGGAGGTCCACTAGAATCTGGAGGTCTACTAGAGGCTGGAGGTCTACTAGAGTCTGGAGGTCTAGAATCTGGAGGTCTACTAGAGGCTGGAGGTCCACTAGAAACTGGAGGTCCACTAGAGTCTGGAGGACTAGAGTCTGGAGGTCCACTAGAATCTGGAGGTCCACTAGAGTCTGGAGGTCTACTAGAATCTGGAGGTCCACTAGAGTCTGGAGGTCTACTAGAATCTGGAGGTCTACTAGAGTCTGGAGGTCCACTAGAGTCTGGAGATCCACTAGAGTCTGGAGGACTAGAGTCTGGAGGTCTACTAGAATCTGGAGGTCTACTAGAGTCTGGAGGTCCACTAGAGTCTGGAGGTCCACTAGAGTCTGGAGGTCTTCTAGAGTCTGGAGGTCCACTAGAGTCTGGAGGTCCACTAGAGTCTGGAGGTCCACTAGAGTCTGGAGGACTAGAATCCTCTCACCTCGGCTGCAGCTTTCAGTTTGGTGCTGATGTAAAGATTTGAATCATCTCGGTCTCCAACCTGCAAGACATCTTCATCATCATCATCTTCATCACCACCAATCATCATCATCATCATCATCATCATCATCATCATCGGTCTCTTGGGCAGAGACGTCTCTCCCTTGAGGACAGACTCTGTGGAGGACTAAATTCCTAAAGCAGAGCAGCACCATGAAATAATTAAGTT
>NC_137649.1:23593807-23711307 GCF_963383615.2 Lipophrys pholis | reverse complement strand
ACACACACACACACACGTAAGAAAATAGTCCAGCTGGACTCGGCGGAGTCGGGGGGACACGGTGAGCAGTTACCTGAGCAGCTGTTGCTAAAGTAGAGGAGACGAGGAGGTTCTGAACTCAGCAGGTTCAACGTCCCCTCAACATTCAGTGGACGGACCTGAGGACACAACACAGACACATTGACATGTTCCTGCACTCTGATTGGCTGCCACGGACTAGTGCCAAGAGCCGATTGGTTACCTTCCGGAGAGAGATGGTCTGGACCCAATCAGAGGTCTGAATGTCAAAGACGTCCAAACCGGACTCGCTGTAGACCGTCAAGTGTGTCGAGTTAGAGCCTGGAGGACACGACACAGACGAGTTAGAGCCTGGAGGACTAGGGTCAGAGCCCTCCGGCCCCTAACCCCGCCCTCAACTCCACCCCCAAGAACGTACAGCATGCGAGCGGCGCGCTCGGCCACATCAGTTCCTCAGTTCTGGACCGCCGTCCTTGTCCGTCCACGTAGACCCCCAGCTGACTGAAGACCAGCAGCAGCTCCCCAGACCCAGACCCAACCTCCACGGCGTGCAGGGCGTCCAGCGGCTGCTGGGCCAGGAAGGCCAGCGAGGGGTCCGCCGGACTAACCAGGGTAACGGGGGATGTCTCCCCCTGCAGGCCCAGCAGGGCAAAGCCAGACCGGTACCCCAGACACAGCCGGTCCCGGACCACCCCCATCCACTGGACCGGGCCCGGTGCTTGGACCTCCCACAGCTTCTTATGGTGCGGCCTGGTCCGGGTGATCTCATAGCACTGGACCTGGGGAGCAGAACCAGACCGTCAGGTCCGGGGTCTTCGGTGTGGGGGGGGTCCACCAGACCAAAAAAGCGGGGGGGTCTCTGACCTGACGCTTCACTGCGGCTAGCAGACAGGCTGGACCCCCGGGCCGGAGTGCCCCCGTGGTCAGGACTTGGCAGCCTCTGGTCTCCGTCAGCTTGATGTCGAAGGCCGGCTCCGCCCCCTCCAGCGCCCCCCAGGGGTGGAGGTGGACCTGACGGTTCCGACCACACAGCAGGACCACCAGCTTCTCCTTCGGAAGGAGCTGGACCTGGTGGACCTTCTTACAGTCCAGGGCCCGGACGATCACTGTGGGGGGGGGGGGGGGGGGGGGGGGGAACTAATTATTGAAAAGTAACTGGATCTACACCATGTACCTAACTGGAAGTATGTAACTGTAACTAAGTTCACCATCTCTGGTCAGCTCCACCACGAACAGCCCGTCTTCGGTTCCCATGACGACCGTCTCTCGATCTGTAGAGACACAGGAGACAGTTCTGAATGTGGGCGGGGTCAGGAGATGGTTCTGAATGTGGGCGGGGTCAGGTCACAGTCTGAACCGGTGTGACCCCGGTACTGACCCAGCACGGCGGCGGACAGCGTGCTCTTGATGAGCGGCAGCGAGGCATCGTAGACCTCCTGCAGGACGTGGACCTGCCGGTTCCTCAGCTGGTTCTGGTTCAGGAGGTTCTGCAAACCCTCCAGGATCCGGACCCACCTCCTCTTCTCAAGCTCGCTCTCCGCCAGAACCAGCAGGGACATGGTACCCAGCTGGGACCAGGTGACCTGCACACAACCGCAGGGTCAGGGGGGTCGTGGGAGGGTAACGAAGGGTCGGGATCAGGGGGTAAATTCAGGGTCAAGGGGAGTCATCAGGGTCAGTGATTAGGGTAAGGGGGCGGGATCAGGGTCAGAGGTCACCTACCTTAAAGATACAGGGAACGTCCTTCCTGCTGGCGTGAATCACATCGGAGGCCAAAACCGAGCTGACAGACAAATCCTCGTCCCTGAGGGAGACACCGTGAGACAACTGAACCCCCATGAGATAACTGACCCCCCCGTGAGACAACCGACCCCCCATGAGACAACCGACCCCCCATGAGACAACTGATCCCCTATGACACATGGTCCAGGTCTCAGGTCTGGTCCAGGTCAGGTCCTGAAAGTCCAGGGAGCCTAGGGACTCCAGAGTGCAGGTCTACCTGAGGTCCAGGACCATGCTGGTCCCCGCTCCGGGTCCTGGTCCGGGTCCTGGTCCTGGTTTTCCTTCGGGGACGTCGAAGAGAAAAAGTTTACAATCGGAGACGACGGCGAAAACTTTCTGCCAGCCCTTCTTCACCCCGCTGGGCCTCGGAACCTGAGGGGGAGAGGGGGGGGGGGGGGGGTCAGTACCCGGTCTGGACAGGCCCCTCCCACCCTGGTGTAGCCCCTCCAACCCTGATGTAGCCCCTCCCACCCTGACGTAGCCCTTGTAGGCGGTGCCGATTCCTCTCTGGACGTCCACGCCCTGCGGCCTCTTGGCCTGCTCCGCTGCGATTGGACAGATCTGGGGGGCGTGGCCTTTGCAGGACACGTGGCAGACGAAGGAGCAGACTGAGGACGAGGAGAGGAAGAGGAGACGGATGTCAGAGTAAGGTGGTCAAGGTCAGAGGTCAAGGACAGCAGCAGCAGCAGCAGCCGCCGCAGCAGCAGCAGCAGCAGCCGCAGCCGCAGCCGCAGCCGCAGCCGCAGCCGCAGCAGCCGCAGCAGCAGCAGCCGCAGCAGCAGCAGCCGCAGCAGCAGTGAATTGGTTGGCTACCTTCACAGGAGAACCCCTGCCGGGTGAGTCCGACCATCAGAGAGCTGCAGTGAGAACATTGAGTCGGACTGGAGAAACTCTTCATGACCAGCTGGTGGGACCGAGGCTGAAACACATGAGGGTCATCACACACAGCCGGCACAGAACTACACGCTACACACACTGTACACACTACACACTCTTTGGTACCTTTGGTGTGTTGAGCACTGAGCTGGGCTGAGTGGGGGAGGGGCAGACGGGGAGTGACGGAGCTTTAAACTCCTGAGGACAGAAAACCACCAGAATGAGACTTGAGACGCTCGGACCGACAGGAGACACTCGGACAAACACTCGGACCGACAGGAGACACTCGGACAAACACTCAGACCGACAGGAGACACTCGGACTGACGGGAAACACCATTTCTGACCTCGTGTTCAGAAGCAGCAGACGGCGACGGCGATGGTGACGTCGTGTTCGACTTCAGGGGGGCGGAGTCTATGTCTGCCGCCTGCATGACAAGAGAAATGAGTCATCATATGTTCCTGGCTGTGATTGGAGGAGAGTGTGTGACCTCCAATGAGGAGGCGGAGCCATGGTGTGGGTGGGGCCTCACCCTGAAGTTCAGGTCTACAGGAGACGTGTTGAAGTACTCGAAGATCGAGTCCTGGAAGTCCGGAAGCTTCAGACCTGCAGGACCAGAAGACCAAGAGACCACATGAACCCAGACCAGTCTGACTCTGACCCCCCTGGGACCAACCTTACTCCTCGGACCTGGTCAGACCTGGAGGACAGGAAACAGGTGAGGTGATCCTTACCTGAACGAGACCGGTTCTCCTCCACCTCCTTCTTCAGAGTCTCCACCTGCTGCTCCATCTGGTGACTTCGCTGCTCCCAGTTCGTCAGCTTCCTGCAGGGAGACAGGTGAGACAGGTAAGAAGCAGGTGAGACAGGTGAGAAACCGGTGAGACAGACAGGTGAGAAACAGGGAGTCGACCTCTGACCTCTCCAGCCCCAGGTTGACCTCCTGGACTCTCCTCAGCTCTTCCTGCAGCAGCTGCTTGGCTCGGAGCTCCGCCTCCAGAGCAGACTGAAGCTCCAGACGAGCAGACATGTCCACCTTCTGACTGCGGCGCAGCTTCCACAGGGGGTCCTGCTGGGAGGGGGGAGGGGGAGGGGGGAGGGGGAGGGGGGAGGGGTTACAGCACATCGGCCCTCTCCATGATGTCATCATCACCCACCTCTCTACCTTTAACCCCACCACCCTCTCTATGATGTCATCATCACCCACCTCTCTACCTTTAACCCCACCACCCTCTCTATGATGTCATCATCACCCACCTCTCTACCTTTAACCCCACCACCCTCTCCATGATGTCATCATCACCCACCTCTCTACCTTTAACCCCACCACCCTCTCCATGATGTCACTTAAAAACAACAATGATACTCGTCGCCTTAAAGCGGCCAGCTGGCGGATTTCTCCAACACTTCTCTGTTTTTGGTGTGTTTGGTGAGCCACAGCGCCCCCTGAAGGCCTGGCATATGTACTACATGGTGGCAGTGAGTGCATGTGTTACCGTGGTTCTTCCCAGATTGCAGCTCCGCAGAGTTTCCAGTTCCTCCGTCATCTTTGTTGCCAGAGCCTGAAGGTAACCTCGAGCATCCTTCTCATCACTGACCCTAACACACACACACACACACACACACACACACACACACACACACACCAGAGTCAGACCGTGTCCCCCCTCACCATGCCGCTCCTCCAATGCCCTCCCCTGCTCACCACTGGATGATCTCAGAGATTTGAGCCTCCCAGTGAGCCACGCCCTCTTTCTGCTGAAGCTCCGCCTCCAGCTGTTGGTTCTGAATGGTCAGGGAGTCGACCAGGGAGAGCAGCTGTGTGTGTGTGGGGGGGAGATGGGGTACACAGTCATTGAAGGGGTCCAGTCGGTTGGGGGGTGGGGTGGGGGTCCAATATTTCTCACCTTGTCACTTTCTGTCGTCAGTTTTCGATTTTCTTCCATCTGAAGCTTTTTGTCTCGATCCTGGTTTTCTGATTCATCCAACATAGACTGTCTGCAACACATTCAGTACAAACCGTAAACACACAAAGTACACACAGTTGTACCCCCAGGTGTGTACTCCAGGAAGGACGTTGAACAAACTCTCCTGAACTCTGAGTCGACCCACTGGGAGATGAAACAGAGTTACGCACCTGAACCACCACATTATGGAGCCCCGACACCACCAGTCACTATGGCAACAGACTAAAAACCCAATTCTTTCACAGTAAAAGTCCCAGCGCTGCAGCAGCGGAGGAGAAAGACGGGCTGGGGGGGAAGTTGCTGCCAGAGTCAGACTTTTAGTTTGAACGATCTATTAATTCTATTCTATCAATTAATTATTAACATTTAACTCAGAACGGCAGCAGAGAGGTAGAAATAATAAATAGCTGTAAAATCTGAATTTTATTTAGGCACAATCCAACAGGAGGACGGCAACTTGGAAGAGGCTGAACACGAAATTTAAACATGGTGACAGCTTGCAGGTTCTGTTCAGTCTGTTACCATGGTGACAGCTGGCAGGTTCTGTTCAGTCTGTTACCATGGTGACAGACAGCAAGTTCTGTTCAGTCTGTTACCATGGTGACAGACAGCCGATTCTCTTCAGTCTGTTACCACGGTGACAGACAGCAGGTTCTCTTCAGTCTGTTACCATGGTAACTGACTCTCGTTCTGGAATGGAGAACTCAGAGTTTCCCTTATCTCCAGATAAACACACTGAGTTTTACCACAACACCCTTTCTGGAATACCCACTGTACACACTGTACACCCACACTGTACACACTGTACACCCACACTGTACACACTGTAAACCCACACTGTACACACACTGTACACACACTGGGACCACGACTCACCTGTCCCTCCGGGCCTGGTCCAGCTGGTCCCGGAGCAGCAGCAGGTCCTGGTTGGTGGACAGCTGGACCTGCTGGACCTGCTGCAGGTCTTGGCGGACTTTTTTGAGCTCGGTCTTGTGGGTGGAGTCTCTCCTCTGAAGCTCCGCCTCGTAGAACTGGACCTTCTGGTCCAGCTCCGCCCGCAGGCGGTCCAGGTCCGGCTGGGACTCGCTGGGCCCGGTGGCGGTTCCGCTACCCTGCAGAGACCAGGACCAAGACCAGGATGAGGAAGTGTTTGAGGTTGGGCTCTTACATTCAGAATAGATAATATTCAGCACATATTTTATAGATGCTTTTGTTTTGTTGAGAGACAGGAAGTGCAGTTCGGCTGCCCAGTCCAGCATGAAGCAGCTTCTACTTTACGTCACACATCAGAGGTCATCTCAGGGTTCTTCTGAAGTGTAAAATCTACTTATAGCATCATTTCACTCACTTCCTGGCTCTTCTGTTCCACCATCGCTCATAAATGGGAAAAAGACTTAAACTATCAATATACTGAGGATGAGCGGCAAACATCCACACACCTGATCAGGTCCATAACTACTACTACTACTACTAGTACTCAGTAGAAGATACTTCACAGGCTGCATATTATCATTTTAAACCAGACTGATCACTCCTTTCACCTCTGTGCACCAAGTGCTACTTGGACAGGCCGACATACTTCTACTACTTCTGGGAATGTAAACTCATTTCTAGAATTTGGCCATTTACTTCAAAAGACGTCAGCGGGATATTAAAAAAAGAAAATGAAGAAAGACTCTGGGGTTTTTCCTTCTAGGCCTTCCGTCTAGAGACTCACGGCTTTTTATAGCCTCGTTTCCACTGCGCAGAATGCGACGGGACGGAACAGCAAAGCGAACCCGGACCCAAACCTGCTGCACATTCCCACCGCAGAGAGTACGGCCAATATGTAGGCGGGGTCGTGAGCGCCGCCGGTCGGCAGGTGACGTTATTATGCAACAAGTAGTGCCAGCTGGGGGCGGGGCCCGACAAAGTGGAGCATGTAAACAACAACAGAGGACTCATATTGTTGATGAGATATGAAGTCACTGACCAATCAGCAGACGGCGGCGTTTTGCGCCTCCTTAGTGCCGGGTACCCCAACGGAAGGGTGGGGAAAAACTGTGACCCTTTGGTACCGTTTTTTCAGTACCATCCACAACTTTTGCAGTGGGGAGGCATGAAAACTTGAACCGAGCCGAACCGAACCGAACCGGCACGACCTGCGCAAACGAGGCTAAAGCTGCAGAAGTGTATTTTGCTAAACTGGATCAAAACGCTGCCACCTAGTGTCACTCTTTGGTACAGGGAGACCTTCAATATCCTCCCTCATGAAAGGCTACAAGATGCGGTAAAGACCAATTATTTCCTTTTGGACCCATTTCCGAATTTACATACCGGGCCAATCAGAAGACGGCTGCGTTGTAGCTCCGCCTCTTTATGGAACCAGTACCGATGTATTAGCTACCTCGACGGAGGGCTTTACCGGAAATGGTAACTATTGGTAACGGTACCGTCGGTACCATTCACAACTTTAGTCAGTGGAGACACACGAGCACCTGAACCGTACTGAACTGTGACTTCTGACCTTTAGGCTCTGGAGCTCCGCGTCAAGCTTCCTGGTCTGGACCTCACTGGTCTCCCTTAGCTTCCTCTCCCTCAAGACCTCCGCCTGGACCGTATCCAGCCGGGCCTCCATCTGCAACAGAGACAGGACCAGGATCAGGGTCAGGACCGGATTCAGACCCAGACTCTGTGGGTCTTGACAAACTCACCTCCCTGCAGTTCTCCTCGGTCCTGCGGGCCTCCTGCCGGCTGGCCTGGGCACTCTGGACCAGGACCTGGTTCTGGTCCTGCTGGTCCCTCAGCTGGCGGCTCAGCTTCTGTTTGTCGGACCTCAGCTGTTCCAGATTTTCCGACAGGTCCGAGAACTCCTGCAGGGCCCGTCTCTTCTGGGACTGGACCTCCTTCAGCTCCCGGGTCTGAGTCCGGAGGCGGTCCAGAGAGTCCTTCAGCTGCTGCTCCAGACAAGACAGTCAGTGAGTCCGGGTGGAACCGGGTCAGACAGAATGAGACCAGGTCAGACGGTTCCAGACCAGGACCGGCTCACCTGGTGGGCGTCGTCCTTCTCCTGCTGCAGCGTCGTCACTTGTTTCTCCAGTAACTTGGTTTTGGAGGCGGAGCTTTGATGGTCCTGCCTGAGAGAGACCGCCTCATCCAGCTGCTGCTCCAGCCTATCAGAGGCTGCCACATCACAGGGGGCGGAGTCAACAGAGTGTCATGTCACAGGGGGGCGGAGTCAACAGCTGTGATGTTACAATCTTAACGAGCATTACTAGCAGGTGAACCTGGGCTCAAACAGGACTGTATGTAGGATTACCACTCACTGACTAGTCCTCCAACTAACTAGCCATCTTACCAACTCGCCCTCTAACTAACTGGTCCTCTAACAAACTAGACTACTAGTTCTCTAACTAGTCATCCAACTAACTACTTATATAACTAGTCCTCCAACTAACTAACTAACTAGTCCTCCAACTCACTAGTCCTCTAATCCTCTAACAAACTAGAGACAATCTAGTCATCTAACTACTAACTAACAAGTCATCTAACTCGTCTTCTAGCTAACTAGTCTAACTTGTTGCACTGCTGCTCTTTACCTGCCAACTTCTTCTTGAGCCGTTCGATCTCCTCGTTCAGCTTCTTCACCTCCTGGGGGGCTGCTGCTGCTGCTGCTGCACACACAGTGACACACACAGTGACACACACAGTGACACACACACACACACACACACACACACAGTGACACACACAGTGACACACACAGTGACACACACACACACACACACACACACACAGTGACACACACAGTGTCACACACAGTGTCACACACACACAGTGACACACACACACAGTGACACACACACACACCCACCCTGTAGTTTCCGGTGCAGCTCCCGGTTCTCTTGCTCCAGCCGGTGGATCCTCTTTTCAAATACCTCCTGTCCTCCCCCGGCCCCTCCCCCTTCCTCCTCGGCTCCTCCCTCCTCCTTCCCGGCCCCTCCCTCCTCGCCAAGGTGGGAGGAGCAGCTGTTTTTGGTGAAGGTGAAGCCCACGAAGGGAAGGTGCTGCCCGGTGAAGCCGGAGTGAGACAGAGGTGCAGAGACTTCCTGCAGGACACCGGGGTCAGAGGTTACCGGGGTCAGAGGTTACCGGGGGTCAGAGGTCACCGGGGGTCAGACTCACCGGGTTCTTCAGGACGACGTCGTCATCCACGTCGAAGTTGGACGTGTCGGTGGGCGAGGACACGTCGGGGACGTATGGGGCCTCGGCAGACCGGATGTGGTCCCAGTCGATCCCGGAGAAGAAGGGGTGACTCTTGAAGTCCGAGATCCCGTTCAGGCCCAGGCGGCGGTCCGGGGAGCACAGCAGGTTCTGGATCAGATCTCTGGCCTCCGGGGACACGTCACTCACATGGGAGGGGAACTGGAATCGCTCCTGAGACCAGGACCAAGACCAGAGATCAGGATGAGATTAAGAGACCTCTAGTTTGAGACGGACAGACGGCTTGCAGAGTAATGAGATTACTGCGGCTCGGCCCTCTGACCTGGTGGTTCATGATCTTCCCGTAGGTCTCCACCAGGGACTCGGCATAGAAGGGGGTCTCGCCGAAGAGCATCTCGTAGATGCAGACCCCCAGAGACCACCAGTCGCACTCCGGCCCGTAGCGGCCCTGCCCGTCCTCCATGGCCTGCAGGATCTCCGGCGAGATGTAGTCCGGGGTCCCGACCGCCACCGAGGACTGGACCTGGACCCGGAACACAACCAGAGTTGGACTGAAGCCTTGGAAACATGCAGCCGCTTGTTTGTTTGTTTGCTTGTTTGTTTGTTTGTTTGTGACTCTGGACGTCCATTTTGTGTGAATAAAATCACATCAACCATTTGACACTGAAACCTTTGTGACTTTCTGAGAGACAAACTGAGACGTGGGAGGACAGACGCTTTTAAAAAAAATCTCAAAGAGACAAACCTCAACGCAAAGAGGAGGAAGAAGAAGAGGAGGAGGAGGAGGAGGGGGAGGAGGAGGGCTCAGTTATGACGTCACAGGAGGTTTAACTCCTTTAACTGACTCCTGTTACATTAACCAATTTAAGTAACCTACTTTACAACCAACCAGTCACATGATCTGAACTCACTGGTTCAGTAGGGAACTCATTCACTACTTAACCAGCTAACAAGTTAATTAGTTCACTAGTTAACTGGTTAGTTGACAAGTTGTGATCTGAACTCACTGGTTAAAACAGTTAATGAGTTAACTGGCGAATGGTAATGTAAACTTGATAACTGGTTAACGATTTCACTAGTTAACTTGTTAAATGGTTAACTAGCTTACAACCAACCAGTCACATGATCTGAACTCGCTAGTTAAGTACTGAACTAGTTCACTACTTAAACAGTTAACAAGTTAATTAGTTCCCTAGTTAACTAGCTTACAAACAACAAGCTAGTTTACTACCAACTCGTCACATGATCTGAACCCGCTGGTTAACTAGTGAATTAGTTCAATAGCTAACCAGTTAACAAGTTTACAACCAGCCAGTCACATGATCTGAACTTACTGGTTAACCAGTTCACTTGTCAACTGGTTTACTAGTTTACAACCAACAAGCTACTTTACAACGAACCAGTCACATGATCTGAACCCACTGGTTAACTAGTGAACCAGTCACCAATTGAACTAGTTCATTCAAGTTAACTAGTTAACTACTCGTTACCGTTCTGTCCTCCATCATGCGCAGACAGGAGCCGAAGTCCGCCAGGCGGATGTGTCCGTTCACGTCCAGCAGGACGTTGTCCGGTTTGATGTCCCTGTAGAACGGAGGAAAACCAGGTCAGAACCAGGACCTTACCCGGGTCAGAACCAGAACCAGGATCAGGACCACAATCTGATCAGAACCAGATCCAGGTCAGTACCTGTGCACGTAGTGCTGCTGGTGGACCGAGCTGATGGCCAGAACCATCTCAGCCACGTAGAACCGGGCCATGTCCTCCGGCAGACGGTCCTCAAACTTACTGAGCAGCGTCAGCAGGTCTCCGCCCACGTAGTAATCCATTACTAGGTACTGCAGGAGTAATCAGATTACTGTCAGCACTCCACTGCAGCTCCATCAACCAGGAAGTTCATCTCATGCTAACCAGGAAGTGATTGCTCACTAACCAGGCAGCTAACCACTCACTAACCAGGAAGTGATTGCTCACTAACCAGGCAGCTAACCACTCACTAACCAGGCAGCTAACCACTCACTAACCAGGAAGTTGTCGTCCTGGAATGCGTAGTGCAGCGTCGTGATCCACTGACCGTCTCCGTTCACCAACATGTCTCGCTCCTCACGGAAACACGCCGTCTGCAGACGACACGTTAACGTTAACAACACGTGTCGTCAACGACACATTAACGACATGTTAACGTGATGATGAAGATGAAGATGATGATGAAGATGTCACCTCGGCTCTCTTCAGCATCTCCCACTTGTTGAGGATCTTCATGGCGTAAACCTGCTCAGTGTTCTTCATCTTCACCACGGCAACCTGGAACACACCACGCCACACCAGGACCAGGTCAGACCAGAAAGAGGAGGAGGAGGAAGAGGAGGAAGAAGAGGAAGAGGAGTGTCACCTCTCCAAACGCTCCTCTTCCGATCACTTTCAGGATCTCGAAATCTTCTTTGTGCAGACGAAGAGTCTTCAGAGTGGAAGCGAACGGTTTGACTGTGGAGACAGAGGCAACCGTCAAACAGCAACAGCAACTGTCAACAGCAACAAACAACATCAAGCACCAACAAGTGACCCCGATCCTCCTCCTCCTCACCCCAGTTCAGGAAGTGGGCGACGTGTCTCTCCCTCCTCAGCGGGCTCTGAGAAACCTCCGTGTGGACGCAGACCAGCAGGTCGAGCAGAGCCTCCATGTTCAGGCCTCCCGCCGCCTTCCGCTGCTGCAGCAGCTGCTCGAGCCGCTGCAGGCGGGCCTGAGCCGCCATGCTGCTCCGCCGGGGTCGGTGCTGCTCCGCCGGGGTCGGTGCTCCTCCGCCGGGGTCGGTGCTGCTCCGCCGGGGTCGGTCCTCCTCCGCCGGGGTCGGTGCTCCTCCGCCGGCTTCCTGTCGCCGCTCCTCCCGCTGCTAGCTCGTTAGCTCCGGGAGCCCGTCCCCGGCATCTGGAGCCTTCTGACCGGGAGTCAGGCCCGGTATCTGGTGCCTGGCTGACCGGGAGTCAGGCCCGGAGGCCCGGCAGCTCGGAGCCTTTAATCCGATCAATCTGGACGCTGCTCTCGGTCTCTCTCGGGAGGAGCAGCCCGACCATCGACTCTCCGGTCGGCCGCTCGGTGTGTCGGCACACTGCCCGGACCGGAAGCTCTGGGACCGCCTCGCCTCGGCTCGGCTCGGGAGGTCAGTGAGCACCGGGAGGCCGAACACCGCGCAGTCACAGCCGGGTTTCTAGGCGTTAGAGTCCGCTCCCGGTGAATTCCCCTCCCGGTAAATTCAGTTCCGGTGAGTCCGGTTCCGGCGTATCCGCTCCCGGTTTGTCCGGTGCCGGTGGGAATACGTCTGGATCCAGGAAGATAGACCGGAAGGCACGCAGATCCTTCACAATAAAAGTCTTCTCCTTCATAATAAGTCTCTTTGGAAGTTAAAACACATTAAAAAACAATGTTTTTTTGCGTGTCAGGTCTGATACTGGTATTGCTGATAATAATAATAATAATGATATTAATGATAATAACCTTAACCCTAATTATTATTATTATTATTAGTAGTAGTAGTATTACAACAATAATACTATTAGTAGTAGTAGTATTATTACAACAATAATACTATTAGTAGTAGTACTTGTATTATTACAACAATAACAAGAGCGATCAAAGATTTCTGACATCCACCAAAGGTTGACTTGGACTTCCGGATCACCTCCAAAATAAAACTGAATCTTCCAGGGCCTCATATCTACCTGCGGTGAAGATTTCAACAAAATCTGTGCCGTAGTTCTGATGTAATCTCGCTAACAGACATACAGACAGACAAATATACACCAATGATTCCATTACATCCTTGGTGGATGTAATCATATATTTTATTTGTATTGCACTTTACATTTGTAAATATCAAAGTGCTAAAGCAAAAATAATAAACAAAAAACTGCAATAAAAGTCCCTTCGGGTTTTGAAACGGGAACGTTTTGAGTCTCTTTTGATAAGAATCAGCCGTCTGTGGCGCCCTCTGGTGGTCAGGAGCTGAATTCCACAGGTGGGGAGCCGCAGACACAGGAGACACAGGTTTGGTGGACATCTCAGCGGAGACCGAGAAAGTACAGTTTTGTCTCTTTATTAAATGTATAAGGTAAATATTTCCACAGGGACTGTGAAAACTCTGGAGTTGGAGGCGGTGGGTGACGAGATACTGATCAAGCCAGTTTCAAAAATGTCGCCTGCTGTCAAAAATCAAAGTATGCAGTGTACTATGTCCGCTAACTGATTTCAAAATAAAACCCCCAATCACGTCACCATGAATCCTTGAGAACTTTTTTAAAGAATGACTTATTCAAGCTAAAAACTACAACTACGAGTCAAATAATGTATGGGTGAAAATAAACTATCCCTTTTGAATATATTACGTCAAACTTATATTTTTACAAGATGATGTTGTATTTCAAAATAAACCCATTTGCAGAAAACTTATTGATTTAGTCACCCATCCCAGGATACCGCTCAGTTAATGTTAGGGAATTCTGATGTGTCAGATCGGAATTCAAAATAAAACACATCCCTCCCACACCTGTTCACAGGCATCAGCGCCTCATTGGACGGATTCTGTATCGGATCCCCTTGATATGGACTCTGGAGAAGAACGGAGGGCTGTGATTGGTGGAGGTGTCATGGAGGCGGAGTCCTGCCAGGCTGCGTCTGATGGAGCGAACGTCAGCTGCCGATAGGCCGCTTTTCAGAGACAACATGGCCGACAGGTGGGCGTCGCTGAGGGAGTGAGAGGAGAGAAAACACTTCCATCCTCAGGTCGGAGTAGTTGTGGGTTGCGTGGGGCAGTTAGCTGAGGTCAGGTGGGGCAGTTAGCTGAGGTCAGGGTAGTTGTGGTTCGGGTGGGGCAGTTAGCTGAGGTCGGCTGGGGCAGTTACCTGAGGTCAGGTGGGACAGTTACCTGAGGTCAGGGTAGTTGTGGGTTGGGTG
The DNA here is from genome assembly GCF_963383615.2 of Lipophrys pholis. Classification (NCBI taxonomy): domain Eukaryota; kingdom Metazoa; phylum Chordata; class Actinopteri; order Blenniiformes; family Blenniidae; genus Lipophrys; species Lipophrys pholis. Next base: position 23,697,513 of record NC_137649.1, on the reverse strand, counting down.
GGGCAGTTAGCTGAGGTGGGGTTGGGCAGTTACCTGAGGTCAGGTGGGACAGTTACCTGAAGTCAGGGTAGTTGTGGGTCGGGTGGGGCAGTTAGCTGAGGTGGAGTTGGGCAGATACCTGAGGTCGTGGTAGTTGTGCATCAGGGTCATGACCTCCACCTTGATACTTTCTGGATCCTGAAGACGGAGAATTTCAGCGACGCGGCAGAGAATCAAACTCAACCAGGAACCTCCACCTTCCTGCAACACACGCCTCCGTCAGTACTGCGGTACAGTCACACACCCCCGTCAGTACTGCGGTACAGTCACACACCCCCGTCAGTACTGCGGTACAGTCACACACCTCCGTCAGTACTGCGGTACAGTCACACGCCTCCGTCAGTACTGCGGTACAGTCACACCCCCCCGTCAGTACTGTGGTACAGTCACACGCCCCCGTCAGTACTGCGGTACAGTCACACGCCTCCGTCAGTACTGCGGTACAGTCACACACCCCCGTCAGTACTGCGGTACAGTCACACGCCTCCGTCAGTACTGCGGTACAGACGCTCTCCATCCAATGTGTGTGTTTGTGTGAGCATGCACGCGGGCGTGCACGTGTCGTACCTCCCCGGTGAAGAAGCTGTCAATCATCCGGGCGTCGTGAATCATCCTGGAAGCTCCGCCCACCTGCTGCTCTCCATTGTTCACCTTCATCTTCAGAGTCTTCTTCACATAGTGAACAACTACGTCCCGATGGAGGAGGTCCAGCACTACCTGCAACCGCAGTTGCTTTCAGACTGACGTACAGGTGGAGGTTCTGACGCACAGACAGGTGGCGCTGTCTCACCTCCCTGCAGGCTGGTTTCAGGTCACTCAGGTCGGGAAGGTTTTCGTTGACGAACTCCAACAAACAGTTGACGACAGGAAGTGAACCGTCAACCCACCGCGGCGTCCAGAGCGGCTGCAAGCTCTCCTGAAAGCGCCACACAACCGACCGAGTCCAGTGACCTGACTGACGTAGTTCACTCAGTGGCCTGACGGAGGCGGTGTGGTACCTTGAGTTGGCGCTGGACAGGACAGGTGAGACTCCAGTACTCAGAATCCCTCAGGACAGACAGTTTGTTCATGCAGTGGACTTTCTGTTCCTCGGAGAGACTCGCTGATCCTGTGACGTAATCCCTGAGGACAGACGGTCAATCAGCAGCGGGCACTCTCCACACATCATACACACGTTATACACACATCATACACACGTTATACACACGTTATACACACATTATACACATCATACACACTTTATACACACATTATACACATCATACACACGTTATACACACGTTATACACACATCACACACGTTATACACACATTATACACGTCATACACACATTATACACACATCACACACGTTATACACACATATACACACATCATACACATGTTATACACACACGTTATACACATCATACACACATTATACACATCACATACACGTTATACACACATTATACACATCATACACACTTTATACACACATTATACACATCATACACACGTTATACACACGTTATACACACATCACACACATTATACACACATCACACACGTTATACACACATTATACACATCATACACACGTTATACACACACGTTATACACACATTATACACATCATACACACGTTATACACACACGTTATACACACGTTATACACACATTATACACATCATACACACGTTATACACACACGTTATACACACATTATACACATCATACACACGTTATACACACATTATACACATCATACACACGTTATACACACACGTTATACACACAACAAGACAATCAACAAACACACTCACCTCAGCTGCTGCTCACACACCAGCTGAGCTTTGATCACCGGATGAATATTACTGAGAGACGATTTAACCAAATCCTGCACACACACCGAGTACCTGAAACACACACACACACACCGAGTACCTGAAACACAAACACACCGAGTACCTGAAACACAAACACACCGAGTACCTGAAACACACACACACACACCGAGTACCTGAAACACAAACACACCGAGTACCTGAAACACACACACACTGAGTACCTGAAACACACACACACCGAGTACCTGAAACACACACACACCGAGTACCTGAAACACACACACACACACCGAGTACCTGAAACACAAACACACCGAGTACCTGAAACACAAACACACCGAGTACCTGAAACACACACACACTGAGTACCTGAAACACACACACACCGAGTACCTGAAACACACACACACACCAAGTACCTGAAACACACACACACACACCGAGTACCTGAAACACACACACACACACACACACACACACCGAGTACCTGAAACACATAATTACCTGTATCACATGTGGTGGGCGGGGCCTACCTGGAATTATGGGCGTGGTTTACCCTGAGTGACGGGCGTGGCATACCTGTATTGATGGGCGGGGCCTACCTGGAGTGGTGGGCGGGGCCTACCTGGACAGGAAGTCCTCCAGGTGGACTGTGAGCCTCCTGGTTTCACTCTTGTTTCTTATCAAACAGTTGAACTCTGACAGGGAGCCGTCCAGAACCTGGAGACAAAACCAGAACCAGGTCCGACCAGAACCAGAACCAGGACTAACCTGAATGGAGGCCTGGGACTAACCTGGATGACGTCGACGGCCAGTGGACTGAAGCGGAAACCGTCCAGGACCTCGGGCTCGATGCCGGACTGCCAGCTCTGCGTCTCCCTGCTCAGCAGGTTGTTGAGCCACAGCTTCACTTTGTCCTGCAACAGTTTGCAGCGTAACACCTCTGATCAGGAAACACAGGAGCGGTGCTGCGGGCCAGATGGTCACATTACCTCAGTGCTGCTCACGTACTGCTCCTCCAGGATCTTCAGCTGCTCGTCCCCCAGCAGAGGACCGAGACAGGAAGTCCCGAGACAGGAAGTCCCAAGAGAGGACGCCCCAAGACAAGAAGTCTCAAGACAGGAAGTCCCGAGGGAGGACACCCTGGGACAAGAAGCCCCGGGACAGGAAGTCCCGGGACAGGACAAACTCATCTGCAGCTCATCCTGCTGCAGGACTTCACTGACACACACACACACACACACACACACACACAAACACACACACACACACACACACACACACACACACACACACACACACACACACACACACACACACACTTAATGTAAGTGAGTACACAACAAACAACAGAGAATGTGTGGCTGACACACAATGTGGAACACAGTGTAGCGTGTGTGTGTGTGTGTGTGTGTGTGTGTGTGTGTGTGTGTGTGTGTGTGTGTGTGTGTGTGTGTGTGTGTGTGTGTGTGTGTGTGTGTGTGTGTGTGTGTGCGCCTCACGTTGTGTACAGCTGCTGGACCCACAGCAGCAGGTATCTGCAGTCGTCGGTCTGCAGTTTTTGCCGACTCAGCGTCTCCAGCTGGCGGCTGAAGGCTCGATGGTACAAACCGACGTGGACGTTCAGGACGTTCATGTGCGGCGGGTAACAAACCGCCGCCGTCCTCGCCGCCGCCAGCAGGTCGTCCTTCACCCGACGCCCCAACCGACACACCTGCAGACACGCCATCCAATCAGAGACCCCGTGTCCCAGTCCCTCGGTCCCTGGTTGTGGTTCTGGTTGTGGTTCTCACTTGGAATCTGGTCATGGTTCTGACTTGATATCTGTTCGTAATTCTGGTCATGGTTCTTACTTGGTTCCTGGTCGTGGTTCTGGTCATGGTTCTAACTCGGTACCTGGTCGTGGTTCTGGTAGTGGTTCTGACTTGATATCTGGTCATGGTTCTGACTCGGTTCCTGGTCGTAATTCTGGTCGTGGTTCTGGTCATGGTCACGACTCCCTCACAACCCAGGTCCTGGTCGCCTCACCGCTGTGGGGGCCTACAAGGTGGACTCTGATCACAGGGGACCTGCAGGGATCCTGGTGGTCGGGAGGAGGACTCACCTGTCTCTTGATGTCCGAGGACAGATCCGGTCCAGGTGTCTGGTCCTCGCAGGCCTCCATCAGTCGAGACTCCACCAGGTCCTCTAGGACCACGTTGTGAGTCCTGAGAAACTCCAGAGGACGCCATGTAGGGACCCGCCTCCGTGGACTCTCTGGAACCTCTGGACTCCGTGGACCTTGAGCACGCTGGGCCCAGCGCTGGTCCTGGTCCTCCTGCTGCTGGATGGCGGTCATGGCGGACCTCAGGACCTCCTGCTTATCTGCAGAGGAGCAGGAGAAGGTGGCCTGGATAGTGGTCCGGATCAGGTCTCTCAGGGCCTCAAGGTCTCTGTGGAGCTGGTCCTCTTCAGAGGAGGTCTCTGGACCAGAGACCTGGTCTTCTTCAGAGGAGGTCTGACCAAAGACCTGGTCCTCCCGGTGGAGGAGCCTCCTGCTCAGCTGCTCCAGGTCCATGCCCAGGTCCAGGCCCAGGTCCTCTGGAGGATCTACAAAACACCAAAATTGTTCAGAGTTCCTCATGAGTTCCACCTGGAACAGAACCTAAAGTACTACTGGGTCTAAAGTTCTACTGGGTCTGAGGTTCTACTGAATGTGATCTCCAGCGTGGTTCTGACCTTGAGCGTGGTTCTGACCCTGGTCCGGTTGCTCCTGGTGGTTCTGGTTCCTCCAGAACCTCAGTTTGGACCTCCTCCACACTCCGCCATGGTTCTGGTTCTTCTTGCTACTTCTCACCTGGTCCATGTTCCTCAGGAAGGTTCTGCAAAGAAACGGCCCACATGTTTGGACTCTGGAGGAGGTTCTGCACTGACGGAACCACCTGAACCACAGGGACCTTCTCCTGACCTCCACCTCCTCCTCACCTCTTCAGCCCCCACCTCCTCCTGACCTCCACCTCCTCCTCATCTCCTCCTCACCCCCCACCTCCTCCTAACCACCACCTTCTCCTGACCTCCACCTCACCTCCTCCTCACCTCCTCCTTACCCCCCAACTCCTCCTAACCGCCACCTCCTCCTGACCCCCCACCTCCTCCTCACCTCCTCCTGACCCCCCACCTCCTCCTAACCGCCACCTCCTCTACCTGGATGAAGACGGTTGATTTCCAGGTGAAGAAACCAGATTCAAACCTACGACTCCACCGACTCTCTAGACACTGAGCTGTCGTCTCTCTGGAGACTCTGACGAGTCTGTAATATGACCCCTCCACTCACTCACACACACACACACACACACACACACACACACACACACACACACACACACACACACACACACACACACACACACACACACACACACACACACACACACACACACACCAGCGTATCAGGATCCTATAACTGAGGATGTAAGACAGATAATGTGACATGGAGACTGTCTGTCTGTTTTCCATACTAGAAAGAAGTAATCGTGTGTGTGTGTGTGTGTGTGTGTGTGTGTGTGTGTGTGTGTGTGGTGTGTGTGTGTGTGTGTGTGTGGGTGTATTAACAACGGCATTGTGATCAAATCTCTTTATTACACGTTGATACAAAGAAACATGTCGATCATCTCAAAGCCAATGAGAGTAACACAAGAAGTCCAGAGGACCTATCACCTGCAGGCGTGGCCGTGATGTCATCACGGCAGCAGGCCAATCAGGTGAGCTGTCCTTACATTCTGGATGGCTGGAAAAAAATATATCTTAAATTAAAAAAGTGCACATTTGGTGAAGTAACATTGAACCGTCGGCTAGCTTCCAGCTAGCATCGAACCGTCGGCTAGCTTCCAGCTAGCGTCGAACCGTCGGCTAGCTTCCAGCTAGCGTCGAACCGTCGGCTAGCTTCCAGCTAGCGTTGAACCGTCGGCTAGCTTCCAGCTAGCGTCGAACAGTCGGCTAGCCTCCAGCTAGCATTGAACCGTCGGCTAGCCTCCAGCTACAGAAACATGCACGCTACTGAAAAGACATCACCAGGACACATAGGGACATTTGTTAGCTTAGCATGAAGACTGGGAGCACAGGGATGTGTTAGCCTGAGGCTGCTGTTAGCTTAACTTAGCATGAAGACAGGGGTTAGTTTAGCGGAGCATGAAAATGGTACACAGTCAATTTGTTAGCTTAGTGAAGCACAAAGACTAAAAGCAACATATCCTAGCATGATAAGCTATGCTAAAGGGTTTGTGCTAGCTAGGCTCCCGGCTGTGATGCTAGGCTACCTGCTAAGCTACATGAAAAGCCAGAAGTTTCCTTGTGCTTCTTGTCTATGAAATTGTGCTAGCGTTCATCCTGGACTCCGATGTCAACAGTATTTAGGCTCAGTATGCTAATAGCTTTCCAATGCGTCTCATCGTTACGTTAACGGTTTGTTAGCTTGTTAAGGCCTGAACATAGTTTCCTCATTACGTCTGGAGACGCTTCGACCTGCAGTCGGACTGCCAATGTTCCCGCGGTTCCATAACGCAACGTAACGATCTCGTAAATCTCTCCGCTTCTGGCGGCGGCATTCTCCAACACAGACTCGGCAGACAAGGAGTATGCTCCGGCCTTCAGCGTATGCTAACAGCTTTTCATGCGTCTAGTCTTTAAGTAAGGCAAAGCTAAGCTAGGCTAAAATAAGTCCCTGTGAAGACATGCTAACATGTTCTCACATATCCAGTTTGTAAGAGTTTCTGCTGCGCTATGCTAACAGTTCCCTGTGCTTCCGGTCTTCTTTGCACTAAGCTAAGCTAAGCTAATAGCTGCATTATGTTCATTTTGTCGTCTTTAACTTTATGATATCGTTTCTTTTTTCACCAATGAAGTAGTGCGGGACGTTTTACCCACTGACATGTACTCGTTTTACAGTGGACTGATGGATCTGTCAGGCTGGCCACGCCCGCCTCATGTGGTTCTGGTCCATGATGTGGTCCTGGTCCTGGTCCTTGTCTGATGTTCTTAGTTCTATTAACGAGCTGAATGTTTCTCAAATTTTTGTCGGCTTTAACGTGAACAAACATCAGAAGTGGCGTAAAATGGCTCCATTGCGCCGTCTACAGTTTCTTTTTTTAACATTTGTAACATCTACTATGAGTAACACATTTAGCACGTTTCACCTACGTCCAGGAAATTAGGTAGATATGATATGCAGCATGTGGAGACACAAAAAAACTGCCACTTACATCTTGACTCTATACCCGACAGGAAGTCGGCCATTTTTAGTTATGCATGAAACAGGAAGTGAAATGTAACTCTGCTCTACAAGCTGCAATCGGCCTGAAACTTCACGCGTGTCCTCACTGTGCTGCCCTGAACACGTCCATATGCTAATGTACATTCAAAGTCATAGCGCCACCTATTGGTAGGAGTAAGTTTAAGGAAATATATTTTTACATACGATGGCTCCAAACTTTGTGACGTCATCCATGAGACCGGTGGGGATATGAAGCACATCAGTAAACACAAAGATGTCATGACAGCCATACTCGAGACCCAACAGGAAGTCCGCCATTTGGCGTTAACTGTGAAATTCTTCTGTTGAACTCCTCCTACAGGGTGAATCCTAGAGACCGAGAATTTGTCTTGAATGTACAACAGTCCTTCCCGATGAAAAGGGAATCAAAAATTCCTTGGCAAAAGTCAAAGGGCGTGACCACGGCAGCTTGACGGAAATCTGATGGTTCGCCATGAAACAGGAAGTGACTCTGCTCTTCATGCTACTTTACTTGCCTCATCATAGACTTCCCCTGATCGAATCCATCTGCCAGGATCCATTCAGACACAGCGCCCCCTGCTTGCAACAGGCAACAGACGCAAGTCCTGCAGCGTGCCGTATGCAGCAGACAGGCCGACAGGCTCCCTGCTGAGAAACCTCACACCGCCTCATTTGTATACCAACAGTGACTTTAGCTGGGGGGGGAGGGGGGGGGGGGGGGAAGCAACATTCAGCTTTAGAGTTTAATGAAAGAAAAACCAGCATCTGTAGACCACCTGTAGACCACCAGATCGATGTTAGATCAAGAACTTGTTGAGGAAACGTTTGGACAGTATGTAGTAGAGACCAGAAGACCACAGGACCAGATGGGGTGGACCGCCTGGACCTAGCAGGGCCCGGTCAGCCCAGCAGGTCCCCCGTCGGGTCCACGAGCTGGACGTTTGGTGTTGGGGGGTCCGCGGGACCTGGGAGGTGGTTTCTTGTCCTTCTGCGGACCCCGAGTGTGGGGTCCAGGTCCAGGTCCAGGTCCCGCTCGAGCTACGGGTCCAGCTCCAGCTCCAGCTCCAGCTCCAGCTCCAGCTCCAGCTCTAGCTCTAGCTCCAACTCCAGGTCCAGGTCCAACTCCAGCTCCAGCTCCAGCTCCAGCTCCAGCTCCAGCTCCAGCTCCAGGTCCAGGTCCAGGTCCAGCCCCAGGTCCAGGTCCAGGTCCAGGTCCGCCGGGCTCCACAAAGGTGTTGATGACTATAACGAAACAGAGCCTGTCAGACCTCTGAGACCTGAGACCCCCCGACCAGATCCTGGACCCGTACTAGACCCTGGACTTACCTTCTAGCTGCCACTGAACACGACGAAGCTCCTGGAGGATGGACGCCACCTCCTGCAACACAGACCAGAGGTGAGACCCCGCCCACAAAGTGATGAGGTCATGCTCACACAGAGGTGGGTCCCCGCCACCGGCCCCGCCCCCGCCCCCTCACACACACACACACACACACACACACAACACACACACACACACACACACACACACACACACACACACACACACACACACACGCCGAGTGAAGCCACATCCACTGGCAGCCAGGACCACCCATGCTGACCTGATTTGAGGCCTTCATGGGCGGGGCTTCGTTTCCTGCTCTCATCTTAGCGTCGACCTCGTCCCAAAGGTCAGGACGGTTCTGGAAGAGAACCCTGTAAACAACAACAACCTGCTGTAAACAACCAACCCGGTGCCCGTACGACCACTCAGGGTTTTCTCTTATCAAGGTACCTTCAGGATCAACTCCAGCTTTTCTGTACTGCGACGCTCGTTCCCTTCTTACAGGGATACATCACCGTGGTAACTGGTTCTGAATGTCTAACCTGCTCCGGACCAGGTCACGTTCTCGATAAAATCACAGCGAGTATAAAAGCTCCGCCTCCTGACCAATCAGATATCTTGGACAATGAACTGCTCATTCTCGGATAATCCTGATTGGTGTGCTGTTTCAGAGCGGAGAGGAGGAAGAGTTTATAAGAGAGATCTTTTTGACATAAGAAAATTAATTCTCGCCGCTGAGGCTTTGAAGGATGTTTTTGTTCTTGTCTTGTTCCCAAGTCTGTTCAGCTCCATAATGAGGTTACTAGTCACTCCTGACTGAACTGCAGAAACATGAACTGATGGTACTTGACTCACTTGATGTTCTGGGCCAGCTGCTCAGTGTTCTGTCTGATGGCCTGAGACAGTTGTGACACCGGATTCAACATCTGGTTATCCAGGAAGACCTGAGGAAGAGGAGAGGGGGGGCTCTATCAGTGTCACTCTTGCTCTCAGAGCCTCTGTGTGTGTGTGTGTGTGTGTGTGTGTGTGTGTGTGTGTGTGTGTGTGTGTGTGTGTGTGTGTGTGTGTGTGTGTGTGTGTGTGTGTGTGTGTGTGTGTGTGAGCTGGAGCTGGAGGTGGAGAGTGAGACCTGGGGGTCATCTCGGAGTCGTTGGTCGTTTGGCTTGTTCATGTTCTGGTCCAGATGTGAGACGGCAGCAGGTGGAACCTTCTGGAAGGTTAAGCTGGCTTCAGGGACCCGCTGGACCAGCTGCAAGACAGCACGAAGCATGACTCAGCATCTCAAAAAAAACCATGACTCAGCAGTTCTACAGAGCATATCAAGGAGGTCAGTAGGGATAATGAGGGTCAGGGGGGGTCAGGGGGGTCAAGGGTAACAGCTCACCTCCTCCCTGGCAGACATGGTGGAGGCGGGGGGGGAGGTGGGGGTGTTGGGCAGCGAGCTGGGCGAGTCGCCGTCACCGGCCACATCGTGGATCTCCTTGGCAAGGATTGCGAGGTCTTTGGCGAGGTCCTGGCTGAGTCTGAAGAGGAGATACAGGGTGACCACCGAGCCGGGAGCAGGGGGTATGGGGACAGGGGGTGGGGGTTGGGGGGGCACAGCTTACTTGGCAATCTCGGCGCTGTGAGTGGACCAGTTCTGGTATGGGTCAGCGTCGGTCTGGTCCTCGTCCTCTTCCGTTTCCACAGAAACGGACTTGGTTCTGGCAGCGCTGCGGTGGGAACGGGTCATCTGGCCGGGAGCAGGGGGATTAGGGGGGCGCTTGGTTTTGGATGTGCTGGAAGCGGTGTGGTAGTCTTCCTCTGATGACGAAGACAAGTCGGATCCTTTCTGTCTGTGACGAGAACCTGAAGACACAGAGTTTCAAACTGAAGTACCAGGACTGGTTTGGTCATGGTTTGCTGACCAGAACAGGACCAGAACTCACCACTGAGGTATTTGGCTCCGCTGGACCGGGTGCGGGTCAGTTGTTGTTTCCCCGGAACTCGGGCTGCTGCCTGCCGGGCGTCGCCGGCTGAGGTCTTCCTGGTGGCGCCGCCGGACTCGGCGCCGCGGGGGGAGCGGCTGGACGCCTCAGTATCACCAGGGGCCGTGAAGGAGCCGGTTCTCTTCCTAGGCATGGCCAAGATGTCTAGGCGGGACAGCTTCCTGCCGTCGGCTGACAATTTGAGAGGCGCAGCCGTGTGGTCGGAGTTCTGGGAGCCGCGGTCGGTCTCGGTACCCTCGTTGTCCGACGCCTCACCCAGGCGAGCCCGGCGCAGCATGGAGGCCCGGGTTGGCCGCGGCGCCGACAGGCTGTTGGAACGCATCAAGACCTGCTGCGGCGCCGTCTTGGCCGTCTTTCCACTGTCTTCTCTCTGGGGGGGGACCAGGGGTTTCTTGCTGCGGTTGGATGGACGGGACAGTTCTTGATCGGAGGATGTTGTTTCGGTCCAGGGTGACCCCGAGCCCTGCGGGCCTTCGCTGAGGTCCAGAGAGCCACGGTTACCAGTACTCCGGCGCATCTGGAGCCGTTTAACCGTCTCCGCCCTGCTGGATGCATCAGAGGTGGTCTGGTTTCGCCGTTTCTCTGAGAGACGCTCGCGGGCGCTGATCTGCCGGCCCTTGTCCAGGGTGGGGCCGGAGGACGAGCGGCCCTTCTGTAGGTTGCTGGGGGGGCGGTTCTTGGCGGCAGAGCTGACCGGGGTGTTCTTGCTGCTCACCTGGCTCACAGTACTTGCCGTGTCCACATCCGACTCTCCGGACAAGGAATCGTCCACGTGGCTTGACGAGCCGGACTTCCTAGCTCCGCAGGTGGCAGCAGACTGCGGGGGGTCAAGAGGAAGGGTGGTCCCTTGTCCACCACCAGCCTTTCTGGCACCGCGAGCCACGGCGGACTGGAGGGGGTCCAGAAGAAGCCTCCCCTCAGCCTCCAGGAGGAAGGTTGGTGGATCCAGCATGCGGTCCCGCCTCTGCTCCAAGTCTCGTAAAGACGGGTGGCTGGAGATGTGGGGCAGTTTCTTCATCTGGACGGAGTCACAGCGCCGGTCTTTAGTGAAGCTCTCCTGCCGGACCAACGAGGACGCACAGCTGTCTTTGGTGGGGACGGAGTCCTGGTCCTGGGTTTGGAGGTTGGGAGCGGAACTGTTGGGTTTGACTCCGGTCCTCCGCAGTTCGGGACCGTTCAGGTGTCGGATCAGAACGGTGGTGGGAGGAGTCTTCACCGGAGGGTCTCGGATCCTCTCTGCCCGTCCTGGACTCTGAGCGGGCTCAGGTTTACCTGGATGATCTTCAGACCCGATGTAGAAGGAAGTGGACTTGGTGGCAGGGGAAAGTTTGAAGTAGGGGCTCGCGGCACCCGGGGTCTTCTCCAGGACTGGAGTCTCGTCGGACCGGCTGGCGTCGCTCAGGCTGTCCGGATCCACGTCCTCCTGAACCGACAGGCATTGGACAGAGTCCTGGGAAGGCGCCGGGCCAAGGGCTCTGCCCAGTGTGTCCTGGACTTGGTACGTCTCGTGGCGGATTTGGATGCTTGGGACAACAGAGTCCAGCTTCTCTGGAGGAACCTGAGGAAGAAGTCTCCTGGTCCTGGACCCGGGGATCCAGTCCAGCTCCGAGGTCTCATGGCTAAAGTTGCAGACTGAACGGCTCTGGAGATGAAGATCTGCCAGAACAAAGAGTTCAATCAGAAAGATGGTAGGAAAGAGGAAGAGAAGGAGGAAGAGGAGGAGGAGCAGGAGGAGGAGGAAGAGAAGGAGGAGGAAGAGGAGAGACATGTAACTCAAGTTAGATTTTGAAGTTACTTTGTGCCTCGTCTTGTTGGTCGAATGTTCTAGATTCTTCTATATAAGCTTCACATTCATGGATAAATGTTTATTCAGAATTTGCTTGACCTCTGCTCTCTGGTTTTTTAATGCTGCTTGTCTTCTTCTCTGTTTTTGCTGTACTTCTGTGGCGGAGTTGCAGCCCCACCTATAGGCCAGGTAGATCTACTACATTGTGTTTAGCTGTGTTCATAGTGGCGTGTGGATGGGGAGAAACAGACGGCGTTGGCTTGTGTCGACAGAGACTCAGACCCTGACCCTGACCCTGAGCCGCCTCCATAGTTTCCTCAACATTGACTCAGCTCTGATTGACAGCCATCTCGACCAATCACAGCTCTTCTTTTTTTAAAATTATATTTAAATGGACAGGGTACTGGATCCCGTGTTGGTCTTACTGAATGTTGAGAGGACTCTGGAAGCTAGGTTTTGGACTGCAGGATGGGTTCTGTACCCTGTGAGGACTCAGGGACCTGGGCTTTGGACTATGGGATGGTTTCTGGACTATGAGAGGACTCTGGAGGCCAGATTCCGGACTACGCAACGGGTTCTGGACCCTGTGAAGACGTGGGCTCTGGCCTACGGGTGGAGTAAGTGACGGACCTTCCAGACGCTCCCCCCGAGGCGGACTGGATTCCGGACCGCCGTAGTGGTCTACCAGACTTGTCCATCTTGAAACCCATTTGGGTCCGTCGGGGCCGGCTCCAGTCAGGACCTGGAACAGAGGCAGTGAAGGAGCAGGAGGCGGGGCAACAGGGGGGTGGAGGTGGAGGGAAGAGTAGGGGAGGGGGGCGGGCGGAACGTTTACCTGGATGGAGCCTGGGGGGCATGGGGAGCAGCAGAGGACCCCCGCCCTGAAATCCTGCAGAGGGTCCACATCAGCAGTTGGGTGCAGAGCCTCATCCTCACCTTCACCAATCACAGGTCTGCACACAGGACCACTACCTCCATACTCTGGAGAGTCCAGGACCCCAAAGACCTGCCAGAGGGGCAACAAAGAGCCATGAAAAGAGGGGTGACTCTCCTTTTTATACCCCTCCCCCCGCCACATGGTCAATCATGTTGTGAGACCCCGCCCATATGGTCAATAATGTTGTGAGACCCCCCCCCATATGGTCGATCATCTTGAAAAGAAACACCCCCCCCCCCCCCCCGAACCCCACCTGGTCAATCATGTTGTGAGACCCCCCATATAGTCGATCATCTTGAAGATCCCCCCCACCGACCCCCACCTGGTCTATCATGTTGCGGGCCTCCTCCACCTCCCGGTCCGGCCCCTCAGTATCGATGGTGTATGTCCCTGCGTCGCTCAAACTGTCATCCTCTTCAGTCCTTGCCGTCCTCTGCAAGTCTTTAGGGGGGCCTGGAGGCATAATGGGGAAATGGGGTGGGGGCGGTGGCTGTAATGGGGGGCCAGGGTAGCAGACTGCAGAAACAGCAACGGGTTCCTGTTTGGGTGGAGTCCGGGCATAAGGTGGCGACTCCATTACGGGCGGCGCCGACATGGGCGGGGGAGACATCCTGTCCCTAGTGGCGGGGGGGTCCTGATGACACGAGTCCTTCAGGAACTCAGAGGCGAACTCTTGAGCTAGCTTGGACTTCTTCCCCACACTGCCAAAGGGTCTGACGACCACGGCGGGTGAGGAGCGCGAGGCGGCCTCGGCCTCGGCCTCTGCCTCCGTCTTCTCTCGCTTCAGAGAGCTCGACCTCTGGGGGGCGCCGTGACTCTTCAGAGGCACTGTCACCTGCTGGGTGGGCGGTACATGTCCGTGCACTGATGCTGGCCGCTCGCCACCTTTACGCCGTTCCAGCTTGGCCTTGAGGGCGGAGTACGAGTCGATGTGGGTGGGGTTGTGCGTGAACGACTGTGACCGCTTCTTGCGTGGGTTGTCGTCGAAGAACTCAATGATGAAGGCCTGCTGGGCGAGGTGTTGGTGGGGTACTTGCGAGGCCTGGTGGGCCTCTGGCGAGGCCTGGTGGGTGAGGTGTTGGTGGGGTACTGGCGAGGCCTGGTGGGCCTCTGGCGAGGCCTGGTGGGTGAGGTGTTGGTGGGGTACTGGCGAGGCCTGGTGGGCCTCTGGCGAGGCCTGGTGGGTGAGGTGTTGGTGTGGTCCTGGCGAGGCTTGCTGGGCCTCTGGCGAGGCCTGGTGGGTGAGGTGTTGGTGGGGTCCTGGCAAGGCCTGCTGGCCCCCTGGCGAAGCCTGGTGGCTCCCTGGTGAGGCTTGTCGGGCGAGGTGTTCCGGTCCCTCCGGGGAAGTTTGGTGCGGGAGGTGCTCGGTGCCCCCCGGCGAGGCCTGGTGGATGTCCTGCTCTGATTGGACGGAGTGGTGGGACTTCCTCTGGCCTTTGATCAGTGGGTCCTCGGAGTCACTCTGAGTTCCGTCGTCGTGCCGGTGACCTGGAGAGAAGAGGAGGAACATGAAGAACCCGGTGAGGACGACCACCGGACCGACAGTATGTTACCTGCACTCTGACCTTTCAGGGTCTTGATGTTCACGGCGAGGTCGCTCTTCGTGCTGTAAACGTCGTCACACTGCGGACGCCGCTTCATCATGGTGACATCACTGTGCACCAGCCAATCGGCCACTTTGCTCTCGGCGGACATCAGCTCGGTGGGCGCAGCCGTGGTGGGTGGAGCCTTCCTCTGGCGGGTGGAGAACTTGGTGACGTGGTCCTTGATCTTAATCTTGCCGGGCGTGCAGTCGTCGAACTCGATGGTGAAGGAGGCGTGGCTCTGGACGACGGGCGGGGTGGGGGTGGGGGGGGAGGGTGGGGCCGGCGGGGCGTCCGTGTCTTTGGTGGGGATCTCATGAAGCTGCGGTTCCACGGCGCTCGTTTGCTGGTGCAGGTCCTTGGTGGGGATCTCGAAGTAGCTCGGCTCACGCTGGTACGACGGGAACACAGCCTGTGGTTGGGAGTCGGACCGAGGCCGGGACCCGTCCAGATCCAGAGGGTCTTTCTGAACGTCTGACAGAACCACGGAAACATCATGACAACAAACGCAGCTACAATGCTAACAAAGCTAGTTACACTGCGAGCTAAACCGTTCAAAAAACCACCAACACCGCTAACTACACCGCTAGTTACACAGCTAACAATGGCGCTAACTACAGCGCTAATGACACAGCTAACTAAAGCACTAACTACTGTATATTTTAAATCATTCCACATAATGAACTACTAATTGTACTGCTAACTAACTAACAGCTAACTAAACAGACCATCTGAACTCCGACGGTCTGACGGTGTTTTACCGGGGTCGTCACCGTCATGGACTTTACTCCCATAATCCTCCTCTCCCCACCATGACGGCTGGCCATAGAGCGGCGTGGGTCGGCTGAGCGGAGCCTCTGTGGGACAAACAACAACGTTATTCACCAGGGAGTCCAACTGTAGTTCCATCAGGGAGTTGACGGTGTTGTTGACAGTAGTGTTGATGACAGTTGTGGTGACGGTGCTGATGACAATGTTGTTAACTATGTTGTTGACGTTGTTGTTGACGTTGTTGTTGACGTTGTTGATGACAGTGGTGTTTGTACCTTGACTACTCTTCGTACTTTGCGGTCGTTCCTCCAACTCGTTCTTCTCTGAGGCTTTCAGGTTCATCTGCAGCTGACTGCTGTACTTCTCATGCTGCAACATCACAGAGCACCACTGCTACTACAAGTACAAGTAGGACTGCTACGACAAGTACAAGTAGTACTGAAGCTATAAGTACAAGTAGGACTGATACTACAAGTACAAGTAGGACTGCGAAAACAAGTACAAGTAGGACTGTTACAGAGTAGCAGGGTACTACGAAGCTTCATGGGCTCACTGACCTTTAAAGCTTCTTCTGGAACTTTGTGTTGACTTTTCTCCAGAATGTAAACGTGAGAATGTGAAGGTAACACTCAGGAAAATAACACACACACACACACACACACACACACACACACACACACACACACACACACACACACACACACACACACACACACACACACACACACACACACACACACACAGTGAAGGATATCGTATCCAAAGCGAATGATGTCAGACAGTTTCAGTGTGATGTAGGTTTGATCAGGAATCCTCAGGTCGTTTACAAACGTCTGTAGAGAGAGAGAGAGAGAGAGAGAGAGAGAGAGAGAGAGAGAGAGAGAGAGAGAGCGTGTGTGTTTTGGCCATATTTGCAAAACAAATAAATACACTGTTAGTTTTGTGTGAATAGTGTGTATAATGTGTAGTATAGTGTATCGTGTGTAGTCGTGTGTTGTTGTGTAGTTGTGTGTAGTGTACTAGTGTGTATAGTGTGTTGTAGTGTAGTTGTGTGTAGTTGTTGTAGTGTACTAGTGTGTATAGTGTGTAGTTGTGTGTAGTGTACTAGTGTGTATAGTGTGTAGTTGTGTGTCCTCACCCCGTTCAGGCTGCCCAGGTCTTTCACCAGATGTTCGTCAGTTGTTGTGTTGTAATTGATGACAGCATGTTGTTTGTCTACACTGCGAGACTGTAGCGCAAACACACACACACACACACACACACACACACACACACACACACACACACACACGCACACACACACACACACACACACACACACACACACACACACACACGCACAAACACACACAATTTCCATGTCAGCATTGTGTATTAACTTGCTCTGTGAAACCACATCAAAGACCCCCCCTCACCTGCAGCATGAACTCACAGACCTCCCCCCCCCCCCACGCCTCCCCCCCAGACCCCCCCCCCCCCCCCCCCCCACCTGCAGCAGGACCTCACAGACACCCCCCCCCCACCCCCCCACCCCCCCCCAGACCCCCCACCACCTGCAGCATGACCTCACAGACACCCATCCCCCCCACCTGCAGCATGACCTCACAGACCCCCCCCCCCCCTCCCCAGACCCCCCACCACCTGCAGCATGACCTCACAGACACCCCTCCCCCCCCACCTGCAGCATGACCTCACAGACCCCCCCCCCCTCCCCAGACCCCCCCACCACCTGCAGCATGACCTCACAGACACCCATCCCTCCCACCTGCAGCATGACCTCACAGACACCTCTCCCCCCCACGCCTCCCCCCTCCCCAGACCCCCCCCTCACCTGCAGCATGAGCTCACAGTCCTCTCGGCCCACAAAGATCATTTCTCTGGGGAGTCGATGTCGAGTCCCCGAGCTGCTCACCAGGAACCACGACGTCACACTCATCGTCACACCTGCAGGGACAGAGCCCAGAGCATGCTGGGAAACACAGTCCACATGAGACAGACCCCAGAGCATGCTGGGAAACAGTCCACATGAGACAGACCCCAGAGCATGCTGGGAAACAGTCCACATGAGACAGACCCCAGAGCATGCTGGGAAACACAGTCCACATGAGACAGACCCCAGAGCATGCTGGGAAACACAGTCCACATGAGAGACACTGAGGCCGTTTCTCAATTCCAAGTGTGCAAGTACGTACTTGCATTCTTGTTGAGTGCGTACTTGCAAGTACGTTCTCGGAAGTATGGAATTGCAAGTAAGCGAGAATGCATTTCCGCAATAGTTTGTACCAAATGCATCATGGGTAATTTGGCTTCCCAAGTCTTATCCTGGATGAAGTGGGCGGAGCCAGAACACATTACTGTAGTGGTATATAGTATTTCACGACTACTCTGCAAGATCCGTTTGAATTGGATCAATACTTGGTCTCCGACTGATACACCAGTACACCAGAACGCAAGTACTGACAAGTACGCATAATGAGAAATGACCTGAGAGTTGATCCACACGTCAGTGACTGAGCGACTTTTCATCTCCTGCACATTTACTGTTAGTACTGCTAATGCTCCATCTGCTAATGCTCCATCTGCTAATGCTACATCTACTAATGCTCCATCTGCTCATGCTATAATTGCTAATGCTCCATCTGCTAATGCTCCATCTGCTAATGCTACATCTACTAATGCTCCATCTGCTAATGCTCCATCTGCTAATGCTACATCTACTAATGTTAAAGCTAAATTTTCTAAGGACACATTTACCAATGTTAATGCGCCATCTGCTCATGCTATAATTGCTAATGCTACATCTGCTAATGGTATATCTACAAATGCTACTTCTGTTAATGTTAACACTACATCTGCTAATGTTAATGCTACATCTGCTCATGCTACAATTGTTAACACTACATCTGCTAATGTTAATGGTACATCTGCTCATGCTATAATTGCTAATGCTACATCTGCTAATGGTATATCTACAAATGCTACTTCTGTTAATGTTAACACTACATCTGCTAATGTTAATGCTACATCTGCTCATGCTATAATTGCTAATGCTACATCTGCTAATGGTATATCTACAAATGCTACTTCTGTTAATGTTAACACTACATCTGCTAATGTTAATGCTACATCTGCTCATGCTACAATTGTTAACACTACATCTGCTAATGTTAATGGTACATCTGCTCATGCTATAATTGCTAATGCTACATCTGCTAATGGTATATCTACAAATGCTACTTCTGTTAATGTTAAC
This sequence comes from Lipophrys pholis, assembly GCF_963383615.2. Lineage (NCBI taxonomy): Eukaryota > Metazoa > Chordata > Actinopteri > Blenniiformes > Blenniidae > Lipophrys > Lipophrys pholis. The sequence continues at coordinate 23,678,731 of NC_137649.1, read as the reverse complement.
ACTACATCTGCTAATGTTAATGCTACATCTGCTCATGCTATAATTGCTAATGCTACATCTGCTAATGGTATATCTACAAATGCTACTTCTGTTAATGTTAACACTACATCTGCTAATGTTAATGCTACATCTGCTCATGCTATAATTGCTAATGCTACATCTGCTAATGGTAACACTGCATCTGCTATATCTACTAATGCTACTTCTGTTCATGTCAATGCTACATTTGTTAATGCTACATCTACTAATGTTAATGGTACATCTGCAAATGCTAAAATTGCTAATGGCTATTAGCAGATGTAGCATTAGAATTAGCAGGGACCTGCTAGTGATAATGCTAAATTTGCTAATTCTACACCTGCTAATGCTACACCTGCATTAATATTGCAGATTTAGCAACGTTAATGCTAAATCTGCTAATGCTACACCTGCTGATGCTATGGTGGCTGCCATGTCATGTGATCTGTTTCAACCTGCAGGAGACGACCTCCATGACATCATCATCCTCACCTGAAAAGAACACACACACACACACACACACACACACACACACACACACACACACACACACACACACACACACACACACACACGCGCACGCACGCACACACGCACACACGCACACACACACACACACACACACACACACACACACACACACACAGCGGATCTTTCCTCGGGTCTCAGGAGCTGCCGACACGGCCCGGTCCCCCCCCCCTTCCACCGATCACCCCCCGGTGCTCCCACCTCCTCCACGCCCTGCCTGCTCCGGTTACCTCCACTGCTGCTGCCGCCGCTCCTCCTCAGCCGCTCCCGGCTCCTCGGTACCGGGACAGACGCGCTGCAGGGCGGACCGAGCCCTCGAGGCGGACCGGCTCTCTGCGGGGCCTGATGCGGGTCCTGGTCCTGATGCGGGACCTGGTCCTGATGCTGGTCCTGATGCTGCTGCTGCGCGTCCTCCTGACGCACCAGCCGCTACGTCATCACGCACGAGGCGAGAGGGCGGCGCGAAGAGCGAGGCTCACAATTTAAAAAAAACAAAAAAAAAAACAACGTTTCTTTCAGAATAAAGTGAACTGGAGATCGATTTGTTCAGGTGTGTGTGTGTGTGTGTGTGTGTGTGTGTGTGTGTGTGTGTGTGTGTGTGTGTGTGTGTGTGTGTGTGTGTGTGTGTGTGTGTGTGTGTGTGTGTGTGTGTGTGTGTGTGTGTGTGTGTGTGTGTGTGGTGGGGTGGGGGGGTAGATCCTCATCTACCTACTCATCAGGTATTCAGTCCTTTAGAGATAATAGACGTGTATACTGTGGAATCTATGTTTTATATAGATATTTGCTTTAGTTTATATATTCCTCTTTATCCTCGGCTGCTTTTTGGAGGGATTCTTCTTAGAGTCCAGTTGAAGTGAGTCCTGGAGCTCCGTCATCAAGTCCTCCTGAAGGATTTAGTACCATTCCGCAGGACAGTTTAGTTTAGTTAGGATTCTTTTTTTATTTTTTTAACTGATTTATTGTTTCCTTTATCTCTTCAATGGAAATGTCAGCTGGTAAAACGTCGATTTGAGAAGCGGCGGTTGAAGGTAAATCGAGCGGATTTAAAAGGGGTTACACTTCATCAGCTGGCGGGTGTTTTTCAGACTGATTTCGTCTGCCTGTATTCAATTATTAGTTTATATGTATTTTACCAACTTTTTGCAAAAACTACTCACCTGAATTGCATGAAATTTTCATTAATCAATACTGATCAATACTGGTCTGGTCCTTGTTCAGCATCGGGCATAGCATAGCATGTGGTGTTAGCATAGCATGTGGTGCTAGCATAGCATATGGTCCGAGCATAGCATGTGGTGTTAGCATAGCATGTGGTGCTACCATAGCATGTGGTGCTAGCGTAGCATGTGGTGCTACCATAGCATATGGTCCGAGCATAGCATGTGGTGTTAGCATAGCATGTGGTGCTAGCATAGCATGTGGTGCTAGCGTAGCATGTTGAGATAAACCTTTGGCGACGTGTTTGTTCAGTTTTTAATATATTTTTATTCAAATGTCCACAAACGACTTCAACACCAAAACAAAGCAGCTCCGCGTCCAGACGACCGCACGACTCCGTCGTCATGGTGACGGACAGGCTGTCACCTGTCCGTAGAATCCATAGAAAAGGGTTGTTTGTCGTCAGTCAGTCGGTCGTCAGTCAGTCATCAGTTCTTCCAGCGGATTTGCTGCAGGTGAAGAAGAAAACGGCAGTGAGGTCACAGGACGCACGCAGCCCACTAACAAGCCCCGCCCCTTCCCCCTCCGCCTGCTCACCGGTTGGTTGAGGAGCTCATCAATCTTCCTCTCGGCCGCCGACCCTCGCTCCACCTTAGCACGGTATCCAAGCAACAGCTGCCGGTCCTTCATGTCCCGATACGTCTGATTGGTCGTCAAAGAAGGGTGGGGGTTAGGGATCAGGAGCCAATCAGAACGCTCCGAGAGCGAGGACAGACGTGACTCACGTTGATGACGATGTCGTGACATCGGTGTTTGGAAGCCAGAGAGATCCTCAGCTGGGGGTCGTCCACCAGGCCGATGTAGTCCTGGAGGACCTGGACAGCATGGGTCAGCACGTGTCAGCACGTGTCAGCACGAGTCAGCACGGGTCACTGAGTCACCGCGAGTCACCACGGCGGTACCTGAGAGGGGGCGGAGTTCCTCTGCAGGATGTCCACCACACGCTGGAAGCCGATTGGAGCCTTCTTCCGGGTGAATCCGAGCCAGTTCCTGCTGCTGAACAGAGCGTGCACATCGGGCCACGCCTTCAGCTTCGCCCTTGCCGCCAGCGCCGTCACAAAGTACTGCTTCTCCGAGAGCTGCGGAGGTCAGAGGTCAAAGGTCAGGGGGGCGGGGCCACAGACGGGTCTGACACTGGACAAAGGGACGCACCTTGAAGGTCTGACGGATGCTGGACGGACTGCTGATGGGTCCCTGTAGAGGAAACACAGTGGGTTAGTGAACTAGTTACCTGGTTACTGTAGTGGCAGGTGGGTTAGTTAACTAGTTACCTGGTTATTGAAGTGGTATAGGGTTGGCTAGTTAATTAGTTACCTGGTTATTATAGTGGTACAGAGAAAGTTAGTTAACTAGTTACCTGGTTATTGTAGTGGCAGGTGGGTTAGTTAACTGGTTACCTGGTTATTGTAGATGCAAAGGATGGGTTAGTTAAGTAGTTACCTGGTTATTGTAGTGGCAGGTTGGTTAGTTAACCAGTTACCTTGTTATTGTAGTGGTACAGAGGGAGTTAGTTAACCAGTTACCTGGTTATTGTAGTGGCAACAGGTTGGGTTAGTTAAGTAGTTACCTGGTTATTGTTGCAGCATGGTGGGTTAGTTAAATAGTTAACAAGCTATTTTAGTGGTACAGAGAGAGTTAGTTAATTAGTTACCTGGTTATTGTAGTGGTATAGAGTGGGCTGGTTAAGTAGCTACCTGGTTCTTGTAGTGGCAGGTGGGTTAACTAGTTACCTGGTTATTGTAGTGGTACAGGCAGCAGTAGTACAGCGTGGTGATAGCAGGACTGTTCAGTAGTTTTCCACGGCGCTCTGCGACTCCGTCCGTGTCCTGAAACCAGAACCAGAACCAGAAGACTAGTTAACTTGGATCAACCAAGCTGGTTAGTTAGGTTAACCCACAAACTGATGATTGTATATTGTCTGTTTGGTTCTGATGCTTTGAACCAAGTGTGGAGGTTCTGACCGGTTCCTCACCTCGATGATGATCTGCCTGTCCAGCAGGTTGTGTTGATCCTGAACGTGAGCCAAGTCCTCCAGAGAGAATGGAAGACTACAACCCAGAGGTCAAAGGTCAGAGGTCAGAGGTTGAACTTGTCCTCTGCCACCAGCGACAGAACCTCCTCAGGAGCTCAACTCCTTTGAAGAAAACCAGAACCTCCTCCAGATTCTTTATTGATCCTTATCACTGATATTTATTTATTTAACCTAGTGATGTAGTTGCAGTTGCAATATTTATGAATTTATTTATATATTTATTCCAACTGCCTCCTCTATGTGCCATTTTAATTGCTCCCCGGGGACAAATTAAGTATTTGACTGATTGATTACTTGAGCTGTCACTCACCTGAGGCAGCTCTTCAGGAAGTCCCGCCTTTTGTTTGCGTCGCTGATGTTCAGGTGTTCTTTATACTGCAGCAGCTGTTGCCATGGAAACATTACAATGAAATCAAGGTTATAGAGTAAAAATACTGTAATAACAACAACAACGATAATAACAGAAATAACAACAACAATAATGAAATAAGTGCGTACCGCCACGTCGTCCGTCCTGCCCAGAGATCTGAGAACAGGAGAAGAGTTGTCAGGTGTGTGTGTGTGTGTGTGTGTGTGTGTGTGTGTGTGTGTGTGTGTGTGTGTGTGTGTGTTTGTTCAGACCTGAGCAGCTCCAGCAGCAGGTCCTGGTCTCGGGTCTCTGTCAGGTACTGGATGAAATGTCTCAGCGCCGTCTGTCTGCACTGCAGCTCCGAGAACAAGACCTCTGAGAGACAGACTGGTCAGAACCAGGACCAGGACCTGGATCTGGACCAGGACCAGGTCCTGGTCCAGGACCAACGACCACCTCACCTTTACTGAGAGTCCTCTTCAGGTGGATGAGAACCTGAAAGAAACAGTCTGGGTCAGTTGGCGGTTCAGGTTCTTTCAGGTTCTGACGGACGAGTCACGTCTTACAGCTGTGATGACGTTTCCATGGTGACAGGCGACGGCCGAGTCCAGCAGGAACAGTTTGTCCTGAAGAGAACGAAACTTCTCCAGAGACACAACCTGCAGTACACAGAGTACACAAGCAGGACACATAGTACACACTCAGCACACGCTCAGTACACACTCAGTACCGTTTACACACTCTACAGAGTACTGAGTACTCACTGGGAGTACTGAGAGTAGTGTGAGTACTGTGAATACCTTTCCATGCATCATCCTCTGGATGGCCTCTTCAGGGAAATATTCTACGACAAAATCCTGCAAACAGACAAAAGACTACTCAGTACTACTCATCGGTATCGGTCTCTTCACTACTATCAGTATTATATCAGTCTCTGTCTTCTTCACTACTAATCATCGGTATCAGTACCGGTACTGGTCTCCTTCACTACTATCAGTATTATATCAGTCTCTGTCTCCTTCACTACTATTCATCGGTATCGTTCATGAAAGAACCATACCGTCTCCCGACTAGAATCACAGATATTACGAGCACCATATAAACAAAATATCAGCGGGGGTGTAGCAGAGTAATCTGATTACTAATCTCATACCTTGGTGTCAAACTTGGGTTTTCGGAGTCCAGGAGCAAATATCCGGGAGGAACGGTCTGGTGGCGCTGGAGAGCAGAACATCGGTGAGTCCACACCCTTCATCCATCCTTCATCCACTCATCATCATCCATCCTTCATCCACTCATCATCATCCATCCTTCATCCACTCATCATCATCCATCCTTCATCCACTCATCATCATCCATCCTTCATCCACTCATCATCATCCATCCTTCATCCACTCATCATCATCCATCCTTCATCCACTCATCATCATCCATCCATCATCCACTCATCATCATCATCCATCCATCATCCACTCATCATCATCATCCATCCATCATCCACTCATCATCATCCATCCTTCATCCTGTCATTCTTACTCTCAGAGATGAGCTGGAAGTTTCCTCCTTTGTTTTTTCCTGTGAAGAACAGAAAAACTTCAGTCATGTGACCTGAACAACCACCCGCCTGTCTCTCCACCCGCCTGTCTCTCCACCCATCTCTCTCTCCACCCGTCTGTCTCTCCACCCATCTCACCTTTGAACAGAGAGCTGAGCGAGTATCCTGATTGGCTCTTGCTCAGAGTGGGTGTGTCCGCTTGGGTTTTGAAGAAGCCGGGCTCTCTGTCTGTCCTTTGATTGGACGCTGCCGTCTCCGTCACGGACCAGGAGATACCTGAGGACACAGACCCGGTGGTTCACTTGTCGGCCAATCACAGCTCGGCTTCCGAGCTCGTCCAGGTGTCTTACTGCCGATTGGCTCGCCGCTCCAGCTGACTTTCTCCACCTCGTCTTCATCGTCGTCTTCCTCCACCAGCTGACGGATGCTGTTCACGGCCTGCCGCGACTCCTTGAGCTGCACACAAATACACACACACACACACACACACACACACACACACACACACACACACGTTCCTGTTCAGTCTGGTTCGGTCCGGTTGGTTCTGGTACGGTCCAGTTGGGTCTTACTCTGCTGATCTTGTCATCCTCTTCATCGAAGGTGAAAGCTTTGCACTTGGAGCTGTTCCAGTAGTCTTCCTCATCACCCTTCTTCATCATCTGAGGAAACATGAAGATGAGTGAAGAGCACACGCTCTCTCTCTCTCTCCCTCTCTCTCTCTCTCTCTCTCTCTCTGTCCCTCTCTCTCTCTGTCCCTCTCCCTCTCTCTCTGTCTGTCCCTCTCCCTCTGTCCCTCTCTCTCTCTGTCCCTCTCCCCCTCTCTCTCCCTCTCTCTCTCTCTCTCTCTCTGTCCCTCTCTCTCTCTGTCCCTCTCCCTCTCTCTCTGTCTGTCCCTCTCCCTCTGTCCCTCTCTCTCTCCCTCTCCCTCTCTGTCCCTCTCCCTCTCTGTCCCTCTCTCTCTCTCTCCGTCCCTCTCTCTCTCTCTCTCTCTCTCTCTCTCTCTCAGACAGACAGACAGAGCTACTGATTAGCATGCTAGCTGCCGGTCAGACAGTGACGTCATGACGTAAAACAACAACATACAAATATGACAGACCCTCGTGAACCGGGTTGTCGATCACTGTCGGTGACAGTCTGTCACTGTCGGCTGTGTTTACCTTCAGTCTTGGCCGCAGAGCTCCTTCCTCCTCCTCCTCCTCCTCCTCCTCCTCCTCCTCCTCCTCCTCCTCCTCCACCTCTTCCTCCTCAGACGGACAACTTCCGGGTTCGTGATGGCTGCTGGGAGTGGTTGTTCTTCCTTAACCTGCGTCGCCGCCATATTGGATGGGGCATCATCTCACTGTCGGGTAGCAGCAGTCAACCGGAGTTAAAGCAGTACGGGCAACTTTGTCCGTGTTTTGTTGACAAAAAGTTGAAGGAAAGCTGAACACAGACGACCAGCGGACATTTCTCAGCCTTCCCAGTACAACAATGTGAATATTTGTATTTAATATGTCCCATATCGCTGTGGGCTTCACAAGTCTGCTAAAACCTCCCTTGTTTCTGCAACTCCTTTCACACTTACTCATATATGCACTTCTTACATCAAATAAATAAATGTGTTAACTTCCCTTACACTGACACACACACAAATAAGCAGAAGTGGACTATGGACCAATACAAACTGTGTAATGGCCAAAAAAACAACACTTTGTTTTGGTGGTTTTATTCCAACACAACGGAGTAAAAAAAAAAACTTAGTCAAAGTTTAAGGCAAATCTTCACTGGCTCCCACTCAAATTTCAAATCGACTTCAAAATTTGGATTTTCACGTTCCGGTCACTGCGAGGTCAGGCCCCTGTGACTGACATGCTGTGTCCCTACACCTCAGGGTCACCCACCGATCTTCAGGCCAGAGTCTCCTGAAGGTCCCAAAGACCCGCTTTAAAACCCGGGGGGACCGGACCTTTCAGGCTGTAGCCCCCGGGCTATGGAACGACTTGCCCCTGTCCCTCCGCACGCTTGATTAGACAAACTCTTAAGCATTTGAAAACATTTTTATTTAAACAAGCTTTCAGCTAAATATTTCCTCACTTTTACTGTATTTTTAAGTAATTTGTTTGTTCGGTCTTATTGTCTCATTCCATTTGTGAGTTTTATCTATGAAAAGCACTTTCTAAATAAATTTAACTTACTTACTTTAAGACACTTGTTGGCAGTTTATATGGGACGTCTAAATATAGTCGCAGCACACATAAACAACAATATGAAGACATTCTTGTGTTATTGGTGTGTACATAAGACTCTCGCTGGGTGTTAGAGAGAGCAAGGGAAATAAATCCAAATAAACAATCTGTTTCTTAATTTATACATTTATTAATACGCCATACCATAAGTCAAGTCTTTGTAAAAAAAAATATATCAGCAGTAAAGTTCCTTCCAACATGAACACTTCGGGGAGTGATGATTACAGGTGGACTCCGCCTTCCTCAGTAGAAATAAAAGCACTGGAGGTGCAGGGTGCCCCATCCAAGATGGCGTCGCACTGCGACGTCGGCTCCAATAGGCAGCGCCAGTCAATGAGGCACCTCTGTCTTTCATGTCTATGGAACCAGGCCGGGACGGGAAGTACCAGGAAGTACCTGGAGGTCCAGGGTCTTGATTTTGAAGGAATGTTTTGTGATAGAAAAATATACATCTGGACGGGAAATCAAACAAACGTCAGCTGATGGGCGGGTCAGGCCAGTGGGCGGGGCTAAAACGCCTCCTCCTCCTCACAACCGTAATCTGAAAAACACCATCGGCCAATCAGAGTGCAGCTCTGCTATGTCATCACGGAGGACGTTCAGGAATGAAGACTGACCTCCAACCAGCTGCAGAGCACTGACACACTCCTCCTCCACCTCCACCTCCTCTTCCTCCTCCTCCACCTCCTCCTCCACAGTGGGTGGGGCCACGGAGGGGGCGGAGCTACACTCTGCTTCTGGTTCACACGTTTGTCCCGCAGGAGACTCTGTCCTCACGTCTGTTTCCACGGTGACCGTCTTCTCCACCTGCAACACAATCGACATCAGCCGAGACGGGAGGAGGAGGAAGGAGGAGGAAGGAGGAGGGAGGAGGTGTTCTTACCTGAGGATCAGGGTTCTTCTTCTTTGATTTTGAAGAAATGAGATGACGGAACCTGAACAGAATCCAGTTAAATTGTGATTAGAGATCACAAGGACATTTGTTTTGGTGAATTTTGATTACAGATTACAGATTACTATAGTTTCCACAGTAAATCACACAAATCAAATGTTGTGGTCACAAACAAACTCCCTACTGGGTACAGATTACAGAGTAGAGGCTGCAGTCGGCAGATTACCCAGGATGGACTCCAGTAATCAGTAATCAGATTACCTCTTTCCCATCATGCTGGTGTTTGCGGCGAGCTCACGCTCTGCCTCGCTGCTCCTCTGACGGCGGCGGCGGCTGAGTCGTTTCCGTGAAGTGGGGGCGGGCTCCGGTGTCTCGGGGGCGGAGCCGGCGGCGGCGCCGTCGTTCAGGTCTCTCAGGACGTCGTAGTTGATCTTGCTGGAGATTTTCTTCTTCTCCAACATCTTCTCGATGGCCTCGCCGGCCGACGCCGCCAGGATCTGCTCCCGCTTCCTGTACTGCTTCTTCTTCTGGAGACACACACACACACACACACACACACACACACACACACACACACACACACACACACACACACACACACGTCAGATGAAGGCGTTGCCACGGTAACGGAGGAACCTTCACTTCACTTACCTTCTCCTTGTAGGTTCCCTCCTGCTTTTCTTTGTTGATCCTCTCTTCTTTCTCTGAAACGCAGAGTCGCCTGTAACAAACTACGACAGCCAAAAAACAAACTACCACCGCCTATAATAAACTACCACCGCCTATAATAAACGACCACCGCCTATAATAAACGACCACAGGCTGTGACAAACTACCAGTGCCTGTAAAGGCTGTTTCATGCTTGACACGTCCACGAGCGCCGCACGGCCCCGTGCGGCTGAATTACGTCATTCCAGTAGCCACGCCCCTCCAGTTCACGTGGACGTCACCGCTCCGTGTGCCTCCAGATTTCTCTGACTAAACAGACGGAGATGTGCGGAGAAAAAGGCGGAGCTGACGAGGAGGAGGACTGAAGACTTTAGAGGCTTTAAAGACACAAAAAGCATAAAGCTGCACGTCCACACTGAAAACACGAGATGTGACTCATAGATGCTGCTTTGCTTCAGTGTCACCAGAGGGTCCGCTCTCCACTGCAGGACCACCTGCTGGTGTCTCAGAGAAGAAGTCTACTTCTTCTGCTCTAATTTAATACTGCGGTGGAAGTGTGTTTGCGACTAACGCTGCCCCCTGCAGTTTGGGAGCGGGAGCTGCGTGGAGTATAAATGGCAAACATGTTCTCTCATGCCGATTCCGCACGTCTCAGTTCTGCACGTCACGTCACGCCCGTCCGTCAAGCATAAAACAGCCTTAAGAGTACGGTACCTTTCTGCTCCGTCAGGTATTCGTGGTTCTGCTTCATCCAGAGCTCTGTCTTCACCTCCACCTCCTCGTCGTTCAGGATATACTGCACACAGCCAGACGCACCGGGGTTTCATCTCGGGTCGACAGTCGGATTGGCGAGTCGGATCGAGAGTCAAACCAACCTTGTCGATCTCCTGGTCGTCGATACCGTTCAGGTCCAGCTCACCGCCGTCCGACACTTCGTCCGTCAATGACAAGCCGGCGGCGGCGTCGCCCCTCTGGTCCTTTCGGTCGAAGGTCTGAAATGTCTGCTGCAGGCTGGCGGCGGTCGGCATTTTACCCAGAATGACGGCCAGAGGGGCCAGCTGACTCTTAGGCCCCGCCCCGGCCCTCTCTGCCCCCGCCCCATCCCTTTCTGGCCCCTCCCCCTGCTCCTGGACCACCTGACACAGGAAGTCTTGAGTGAGGTGTTCGCTGGCCGCCCGCAGCTCTGCGTCCTCGCCGTCCGGCTCCTCGGCCTCCGAGGACGGGCCCTCGGGGACGTCGGCGTCTTTAAACAAACGTGGTCACGTTGAGTCAGCGGGACGTCGGGGGTCGTACTCACGGCGCCACACTCACCGATCTCTTTAGCGTAGGCGGCGTAGACGCCTCTCAGCTTGGGCCGACTCTTCTCCAGCTCGCTCTCGATCTCGTCCGTGTAGCAGCTGATCTCTCCTGAGGAACAAAACGCTTCAGTCGATTCACGTTTTAATAAAACCTGAAAACCTGAGCCGCCGCTCACCTTCCACCTCGTCCAGCTTCCTGGCCAGCTCCTGCTCCAGCTGCAGGACCAAACACACCGTCACACGTTACACACCGTCACACACCGTCACACACCGTCACACACCAACATCACAGAAGCGCCAACTCTACCAACCAATCAGAGACTGAGGAGTCTACCGGCCAATCAGAGACCGAGGAGGCTACCGGCCAATCAGAGACTGCCTGCCATATATTTTCAACATGGAAGACCTGGCGAGTGGCCAGACGTAAACTGTACTCAACCTAACATCAGGTGCATGTCATGCTCTCATTCACTACACCAGCCAATCACAGACAGAAGAGTCTATCGGCCAATCAGAGAGTGAGGCTCTACCAGCTGCATCTTGGCTTTCTGCTGCGCCGCAGTGAACGACGGTGGATCACACTCCTGTTCCAGATCGACTTTCATAAACTCATCGATGGTCAGCTGACTGGTGGGCGTGTCCTCAAACTCTGTGAGCCTATAAGAGAGGAGAACATGGTCAGCTGACTGGTGGGCGTGTCCTCAAACTCAGTCTGCATGGTCTCATAGTCTCAGGTCTTCAGGGGTCTGGTGGATCTGGTCCAGAGGGTCTACAGGGTCTACTGACCTCTTCCTCAGGGTGGTCTGACAGACCTTCACCACACTGATCACGTCCTTCACTGAACGACGAAACTTGTGCATCCGAGCTGCAACCAGCAGAGCTGAGGAACATGAGAAGATGAGAGAAGATGATGATGAGAACATAACAACATGAGAAGATGAAGACCAGATGAACGTGAGCAAGACATGAGGATGAGGATGTATAGTAGGTGAGGATGAAGATACAGATCAGCGGAGCACTTCCTGTTCACCTGCTCCACAGAGTCCAGACGGTCTGCGGCCGGTGTGCATCCAGTCCCTCTTCATCCTCTGAACCAGACGAAGAGCCGTCATGGAGACCTGGTGAGTCTTCCTCCCGAAGTCCAGCATGTGGGCGAAGCGCGGGATGTACAGGCACGGATCTGAAGTAACAGAGACAACAACGATTCTGTCTGTCAAGACCTTCACCTGCTCCTGCTGGACGCTGATTGGACCGTCTAAATATGATGGTACATAAATATGGACCGGCGCTGGAGAACAAAGCGCTGCTCTCACCGATTGCAGGAGCGTTGATGCAAAGTTCTCGAGCCAAAAGCAGGAAGGTTTTTCCCAGGATGTAGACGTTCACCTGAACACAGAGAGAACAGCCTGAACACAGAGCGAACAACCTGAACACAGAGAGAACAGCCTGAACACAGAGAGAACAGCCTGAACACAGAGCGAACAGCCTGAACACAGAGAGAACAGCTTGAACACACAGAGAACATCCTGAACACACAGAGAGAACAACCTGAACACAGAGAGAACAGCCTGAACAGAGAGAGAACAGCCTGAACACAGAGAGAACAACCTGAACACACAGAGAACATCCTGAACACACAGAGAGAACAACCTGAACACACAGAGAACATCCTGAACACACAGAGAGAACAACCTGAACACAGAGAGAACAGCCTGAACACAGAGAGAACAGCCTGAACAGAGAGAGAACAGCCTGAACACAGAGAGAACAGCCTGAACACAGAGAGAACAGCCTGAACACAGAGAGAACAGCCTGAACACAGAGAGAACAGCTTGAACACAGAGAGAACAACCTGAACACAGAGAGAACAGCTTGAACACAGAGAGAACAGCCTGAACACAGAGAGAACAACCTGAACACAGAGAGAACAGCCTGAACACAGAGAGAACAGCTTGAACACAGAGAGAACAGCCTGAACACAGAGAGAACAGCTTGAACACAGAGAGAACAGCTTGAACACAGAGAGAACAGCCTGAACACAGAGAGAACAGCTTGAACACAGAGAGAACAGCTTGAACACAGAGAGAACAGCCTGAACACAGAGAGAACAGCCTGAACACAGAGAGAACAGCTTGAACACAGAGAGAACAGCCTGAACACAGAGAGAACAACCTGAACACAGAGAGAACAGCTTGAACACAGAGAGAACAGCCTGAACACAGAGAGAACAGCCTGAAGTCCTACCTGCAACAAGTCACTGAGGTCCAGCAGCATGTCTGAAACAGGGCTCAGGAAACCAGCAGAAATAGGCTCAGACTGAGGATGTGACAGTGGTTGCTAGGATACGGGGCTCAGACTGAGGATGTGACAGTGGTTGCTAGTATACCGGGCTCAGACTGAGGATGTGACAGTGGTTGCTAGGATACGGGGCTCAGACTGAGGATGTGACAGTGGTTGCTAGTATACCGGGCTCAGACTGAGGATGTGACAGTGGTTGCTAGGATACGGGGCGTTCCCTCCGTGCGACACACCAGGTAGAGGCAGGCGGCGATGACATGCTCCGTCTTCCGGCCCCGGGTCAGGTGTTTACTGACCACCAGTTTGAAGAAGTTGAAGGCCGTGTCCAGACAGTGCTGGTTGAGCTGAAGCTGACTGCCCAGCTGCTGGATCTGACGCTTACCTGCACACAAAACACTTGTGGCTCACCTGTGGCTCACCTGAGCAGCTCTCATGTCACAGCAGGACTCACCACTCTGCAGCGTCTGAGCTCTGGACTCTTTACCAACACTGGTGTGGAAACCAGAACCCAGGAGAGGAGCTTTCACAGGACCTGCACACACAGACAGGTGTTTTGTTCACACTGCTGAGTTCACCTGGATGAACATATTTGTCGTCAACAGTTTGATTGACAGGTAACGTCCTCACATGAACCTGCAGTGCTAATCAACCAGACTCACCTGGGACCTGTTACCATGACAACCCAATGATTAACACACCTGGCTACAGGAGAAAACCTGCTCGTCCACAGACTGAGGAGCTGCAACACTTCACAATGACGACTGTGGCGTTCATGGTGGGGTGAGTTCAGCAGCACTCACCTGCACAGGTAACACGAGAGCTCACCTGCACAGGTAACACGAGAGGTGCACAGGTAACACAAGAGCTCACCTGCACAGGTAACACGAGAGCTCACCTGCACAGGTAACACGAGAGGTGCACAGGTAACACGAGAGGTGCACAATTAACACGAGAGCTCACCTGCACAGGTAACACGAGAGCTCACCTGCACAGGTGAATCTAAATGTCAGCGCTTGTTTTTACAGACTTGTTATCTGGTATGAATTTTGGGAAATATCGGCTGAATTTCAACAGGGAGGTAAGTGGTTTACCAGCAGGATGTTTGGTTTACTGACGTAGGATGTTTGGTTTACTGACGAGATGTTTGGTTTATGGACGTAGGATGTTTTGTTTACGGACGTAGGATGTTTTGTTTACTGACATAGGATGTTTGGTTTACTGATGGGGGGGGTGTTAGAAACACTGGACTGACTTGTCGGCAGAATTGTCTTTGAGGAGTTGGTTTTTCTCTATAAAGATGATGTGAGATGACGGTTGTATTTGATGCTGTAGAACTGAAACTGGACAGCAGCTGTGACGCGTGTCTTGAAAGATGTTTTGACACGTGGGTCCACAGCTGTGACGTGGGAGTGTCGGGACCGGTTCCTCTGGATTCAGGCGTCCTCGGTGCAGACTCCTCGCCTCGAGGCCGTCGGTGGGTGTTTGACCAACAGGTGGAGCTTCAGCACTGTTCACGGTCTCACGTCTCTTCCATCCTGAGGCAGATGGAAATGGAGTCCATCCAATCAGCAACCAGCTGGCCTCGCGCTGTGGCTACACCATCAGCAGCTCCAGGATGGACGGCTACACCACCTTCAAAGCTTCATATTACTCCTGCTTCACCCACAACCAGGTACGACCACCCAGCCAGAACCACCAGCATGCTACAACACCGAGCCAGAACCTTCGTCTGGGAACACCACCCAGTCAGAACCACAACTAGCTAATACTCCTTGAAGGTGGAAGGTGATGGTGCTCTGCTGCTCTGTTACATTTCTCCAGGATGATGAGGTGTTCACGTTCAGGCTGAATGTGTTGGTGAGCGATGGTGGTGGAAGGTGGAGCAGCCAGCCTGTTTCTGCAGTGTGTCCTGGTCTGACGTGGACCCACAGAGAGATTGTTTGTGAGGAGGACTACATGGAGGTCAGGATACCGCCCACCAGGTGCTCTTCAGACTGTGTGTCCTGGTTTGACCATGGTGGTTCCGGCAGGTGAACGTGAACCGAGAGGCTTCGTGTGGAGCACAACCCGGGAGGAGCAGCCAGGTGTGGCCGGAGGCGTCATCTCAGGTAAGCTGTCCACTGCTTCTCAATCCAGGTCCAGAATTAAAGAATGTTGTTTCAAAATCTTTGATAGATGATCAGGAATCTTAACGAGCTGTTCACCGGCTCTGATCACTCTTCACTCTCCACTTGAAATGTAAAATTCTGAACTGGAACGGTTTGATGGGTTTACTGGGCGTGATGCCGCCGAACATTTTCAGGGTGGGAGCACCTCGACGCCCACCTGGCAGCTGATGTTCCTGCAGAGTGACGGACGGGTTTCCTCCTTGACCCTGATGGAGGCCCAGCAGGGAAACTACACCCTTACCAGCTCCATCCACAGGCTTGTGCTACGAACTCCATACAAACAAGCACAAGCTGAAGTCACTATGGTGAGTACCAGGGACCTGCGATGAGGTTCATGCCTCCGCTGAGCCCACATCACTGCTGAGAACCTTCAACAGGTGAGTTAGAAATGAAGGGTGGAGGTGTTGGTCTGTGGAGATCTTTGACTGTACCAAGCTAAATGAATGAATGGAGGAGGTGTTGGTCTGTGGACCGGGACAGTGGGAGCTTCAGGAGTCTGATGTGTCCTCAGGTGGGTGGTGTAGCAGTGGAGGTACTCCCGGTCTTCCTGTTCTTCAGGGAGAAGCTGGTGGTGGTGATGGTGGACATGACGGTGGCCTGTGCAGTCAGTAAGTGTTCTCCAGACTGAGGAACATCGGCGTGTCTCACTGAGCTCAGAACCGTCGTTCTGTTAACATTCTGTCCATGTCCTGCAGGTTTGGGCTCGTTTGACGGGAGCCGGCTGCTGTGGGAGGTTCCGAAGGTCCTCCACCCTCTAGTGACGGAGGGAGCCGGGTTCGAGAGTGGAGGCTTCAGTCTGGGACTGGACAACGTGCTATTGGACACTGTCACCACGACCTCCAGAGGACTTAGTCTGGTCCAGCAGGATGGACTGATCCAGATCTGGGTTCCTTTTGGGGCAGAAGGTGGATACAGAAAGGTAGGCCTGGTCCCTTCCGAACTGGATCGGGGGACTGATGTTACACCACTATCGTCCAGATCGGCATCGGTGGACTTTAAAAGCGGTTCATGTCTGCAGAGTTTGGTGGAGAACAACGTGTACAAGGAGGCGTACTTAGTTTCCCTGCTGTACCAACATGTTTTCACACTGTACTACGACGACGGCAGCAGCATCGACACTCGGCACCGAGCGATCCGACATCTGGAAACACCGCTGATCTGCCGCACGGCAGTCAGCCTCAACAGTAAGTCTCCAGACCCGAGCCAGGTCGGATCCAGTCCAGGTGATTAGACAGACTCTGTCCTGTGTGCACAGAGACCGTCGAAGAGGAGCGGGTGTTCCGTGTCCACCTGGAAAATGTTCCGGCTGACGTGGTCTTGGAAGAAGTCAGGATCAACGGGAAGCTGATGTCTGAGACTCCAGATAGAGGTTTTCATGTCCGAGCACGTGGCAGCGGAGCTTATGAGCTGGTGCTTCCGTTCGAGGAGCCAGCAGTGCGCTGGAAGGTGAGCTCATCCTCATCGGGACGTTGGTACCGATTCCGTCTGTCCAGGAGCAACAAGTTCTACTGTTTCATCAACATGCTGACAGTCACCACCCGTTTCTCCCAATAGTATATGGGTGGAGGTGTCATTCATCATTCCATCAATGTGAACTTCACCTTGACCCTCATGCCCCAGAGAGAGTCGTACTACCATCACACACTCATCACAGCACGTACACTG
Source organism: Lipophrys pholis (assembly GCF_963383615.2). NCBI lineage: Eukaryota > Metazoa > Chordata > Actinopteri > Blenniiformes > Blenniidae > Lipophrys > Lipophrys pholis. The sequence continues at coordinate 23,661,813 of NC_137649.1, read as the reverse complement.
AATGCCTGTAAGTACCAAACAAGACTGGTTCAGGAAGCCCAGCCAGGAGTCTGACTTCCTGGTCCTCTGAAGTCCCTCCACAGATCACAGCCCAGTGTTTAGAGGGAGGGATCTCCTTCAGTGTGGTTGGACCACATCGGACTCCGAGTCTCTGGGAGGTGGGCATCGGTCACGAGGCCCTGACCTCAGAGCTGGTGGACCAAAGAGGATATCGGCTCTTCAACCACAGTCAGGGCACCACCCTGGAGGTCCCCATCTTCTCCATCGGGTACACTTACGAAGTAAGAAATATCAACGTTCCTCACTGATGGATTTGATTCTAAATAAAGTTAAAAAAGATCTTAACTTTTTTTTTTTTACTTTCCAGAGAATCAACCTGTCAAACTTTTATGCAACATTTAAGCTTCTTCTAAGAGACTCCAAAACTCTGGAGGTCCAGACGTCCACTTCCAAACGATGCCTATTCAGAACGCAGGACATGATAGGTAAACTTCCCATGGCTGTGGACGAGACGGACAGACTTCCTGTGGACGAGACGGACAGACTTCCTGTGGACGAGACGGACAGACTTCCTGTGGACGAGACGGACAGACTTCCTGTGGACGAGACTGGTAGACATCCTGTGGACGAGACGGACAGACTAATGTGGACTCTTGCTGTAGACGTGATGTACCATGACTTTAATAGAGATATTTTCTCATCAATCCTCCGTGCCGTCAGTCTGTTCTGCAGATGGAACCATGACGGTGGTGGTGACGCCAACAGTCGCGTGGCCTGCCGTGCACCCCGAGAGAACCCGTCTTCTGGATCACACCTGTACCCCCAAACACACAGACGGTGTTCGAGTCCTGTTTGAGTTCAAACTGGACTCGTGTGGGACCAGAGCAAAGGTACGATGTTTATAACGGTGGGATAGAGTTGCTAACTAATATTTTCTAAGCTCTGTCACTGACTGCTCAACAGGTTGGCGAGTGGTACGTGCTTTACGAAAATGAGATCCTCTATAAGAGACGGCTGATTGCGGACGGAACAAACTTAATCTCCAGGGAATCCCAGTTCCGGTAGGGAAGCCTAACCCGACCTCTGGATGAAGGTTAAGTGATGACTTGTTGATGTACATCTGCTGGTCCAACAGGGTGACGGCAAGGTGCTTCTATCCACTGAATGTGGTCAACAGACTGTCTGTGGACGGAGTCTTCAGATCAGAGACTCCTGGACTTGGTTCAGTCTCTGACAGCCATACAGGTCAGTTATTAATGGTGGGAGTGAAATCTATCCTCAGTCACCAAACTTCTCAAAACCCTCTCTTCTGGTTGATACAGGACACCAAGTACCAGGTCATGTATGTCCACCGAAAGGGCCAGAGTTCCACACCCAGACTAACCAGATCCACCTCAGTCCAGCTGCGGATGACTTCCCTTCTCATCTCAATGTCGGACTAAACAAGTTGCTCCCTGAAACTCAAGCCTCTAAGCCAGGTTCATCTCCTCTAAGTCCTCACATGTCCCTGGAGGTTGGTGCTCCCTTCCCAAACTCTCCTCAAAGATTTGATTCACAGATGGACAACAGAGTCCAGCTGTTGCTTCCCACCAACCCACCAGGCTCGCAGTTTGTAGAGTTCAGAGAGGCAGGTTCAGGACCAGATGAAGAACACTTGGCCTTGCTCCCAGATTCTTCTGGTGGCCTGCCTGATGCTCCCATGTTGGAACTGTTGGGAAGCTCCAGTCCCACTCCAGTCAGTCCAGGTCTGCAGAGTTTAGCTCATAGTACCTGGCACGCTAAACCTACATGGGACCAGTTGGCTTCAGACCAACCGCCGCACACTGGTACAGACCTGAGCCAGGAGCATGATGCAGATTTAACACTTTTTGGGTATTCCATTGGGGAAGTGACCCACAAGAAGACCAGGCCCATCAGCCAACTTCAAAGTCAGCATGGGCTCCGTCAAACCTGCCGGTTTCACCACATCCAGACCAGAGGTTCCCTGCGTGGCTCAGACGCCGCATGTGCCCCTGATACCGAACGCACCACATCCACAGACGCTGCTGCTCACTCACCAGGAAGACCACGGGAGTCTGCCGGCCACAGGGTCCAGCTGAACCAAAACCGAACTGGCTTTACTGAAAGGCGACATCTGAAAAACGGAGTTAATCCTCAGAGGACGAGCAAACCTGCTGGACTTCATCTCATCCAGAAACCGTCCGCTCAACAGACGCAGATCTCTAAGCCATCAATCTATACCAGTGGGACGACAGCCGTCAACAATCAGGGTCAAAGTGTTCAGGTCAAACAGGATCACTCTAAAGTCCGAGAGCTAAACCACGAACACTACCAGCAGAATCTTGTCCATCCAGGCCGAACCTGGCAGGGACACGGTAAGAAAGTAATGAAGTCTGTAGGCGTGACGGACGACAGTGGAGCAAAGGAATCCATCCTTCAACAAACAGGTAGGAACTACTTTCTCTATATACTGATAGTACTGCATGTCAGGGGTGTCTCAGTCTAGATTTGCTGCGGGTCTCCAGACCTGTTCAGACTCTCCCAGAGCCGGGACTGTGGCAGGTCCATCAAAATGATCAAATATTACTTAAGAATTATTTCAATGGGGAAAAATAAAAACATCAACTGGTGTAAAGTAAGGCAATTTTGATAAATATTATTTAACAGGATTTTAAGTACCAAAACAATAAATGGCTTATAGAAAAGAGTAAAATAAAGATGCACAGTAACTGAGGTCATTTCATTTTGAACATTCTCAAATTGAAATATCAAAATCAACAGTGCACATTAATAAGCCGGATATTAAACCAGTCAAACAGTGACTATAGTTAGTAGTAATAAGAAATATAACTTATTAAATCCTTCTTCTTAAATAAATAATACATGTTGGCGCTATTATATTAAAGCTAAATATCTATTGAAAAGGTATAATAATTTTTTTTTAAATATAATGTACAATCATGATTACAGAATATTTGAAATGTAACAAATACAGACGGGTGTATTCTATTACAATAGACTAAATCATTATACACATACTCTTCATCGTAGGTTATCTATTAAAGTGCAGCGATTAAAACAATTAAACTCCAATGTCTAGAACGATTAAAAATCCAACAGCTTTAGAACATTTTACTGCGCAGACGTCCGATAAAGTTTCTCTCCTTCTGAAAAGGAGGCGCGTTATGACGGATTACATCTGAACCGGGGTTGTTTGGGAGTTTCTTTTAGGGACCGACTCCCCCGTTCCTCCTTCAGCCACGCCTCCTCGCGACACAACCAAACATGCACGCTCGTAATTCACTATGATTTGGTTGGTTGGGCCTACGTGAAACTTCTGATGCGTCGGCGTAGAACATCAACGTATAGAATGTGTTCTGAAGATGATGGTTCGATCTTTGTCAAATCGTCAACACATTCTAGTCTTTCACGATCTAAAATCGCCCACCCTGATGGGGTGTGGTGACCCGGTTGGTGGGTGTGGTGATCCGGTTGGTGGGTGTGGTGACCGGGTTGGTGGGTGTGGTGACCGGGTTGGTGGGTGTGGTGACCCGGCGGGTGACATCAGAACATCTGTCTGCAGTGTTTGTGTGTTCACGCAACGTTTCTCTTCCTCAGGTCGCCCAAGCAGCCGATGAGGAACTTCGTCCACAGATTCATGTGTAATAAAGTTTGGACATTCAGTCATGACACCGGTCTGGTCAGGTTTCTTTACCGGGTTAGAATCCAGTCATTGAAACACACACACACACACTCACACACACACTCACCGTCGGCGGACACAAACTGCCCCACTGCTGAGGACACTCCTCCACTTCCCTCCACAAACTGGACTTCGGACACGATGATGTTGTCCTCCAGAACCGAGCCACATCCTGTGCACACGGCGCTCCCCCGGGCCTGGTCCACGTCGATGTCCGACCCGCCGCAGGTCTTGCACTGCCGGCCGGTCATGGTGGAGGTCAGAGGTCAGCCTGGAGGTGGGGGTCAGGTCAGGTCAGCAGGAGTTTTAGTGAGAGAGAGACACTGAGAAAGGGTGAGAGAGAAAAAGACGGAGGAAGAGAGAGACAGAGATGGAGACCCCAACCGTCCACAGACGTCAGTCAGTCCTCCGTCGGTCCTGCGCCTCCGTTAATCCGCAGTAGCCTCCGTCCAGATTAAAACACAGAAGATTACAGACGAGTTCACATTCTGTTTATGTTGCTTTGTTTTCCCTCACTCGACGCCCGGAAGTGACGTTATTGTACGTCAGACTCGCTCCTTCAGAAGGACGTAAAGGTCTTAATTTCAGTAAAAACAAATAAAACGACTCAGGCTTCAATGTTGTCACATCGCAGTTTATTAATAATAAACCAGTGATTGAAACACGATCTGATCAGGTGCCACCAAACAGCCCATGTTTTACATTTGTACAAGATAAACCCCCCCCCGCCTCCACCCCCGTACTGGCTACAGTGGTAGAGCCCGCCCTCCCCGCGGAGAGGCTGCAGTGGTACGGCCCAGTGTTTGCGGGAATATACGGTCTGGTGTGTGGTTGTAGTTAAAGGCTTTCAATTAGAGAGCTTCGTGAGTTGGTTCGGGTTATAAAGTTAATTATAGTTGGTTCTGTTAGCTGATGACTCCTCACAGGTATGAGCTGCGATGAGCTGGAGCTCCGCCCGCCGCTCAGAGCCGCCCTCAGGCGAGGTAAGAACAACCGGACAGGAAAGCGTGCCGTGGCGGTACTGGCAGGGTTACCATGGTAACCGTATGGCTGTGTGTGTTTGCAGCCGGGTTGAAACACATCAGAGATGTGTTGCGTGTCCCTGCTGTGGACCTGCAGAGACTCACGGGCCTGTTTCCTCAGGACATCCAGGCACTGTTGTCCACTGCTGCTGCAGCCTGCAGGACCAGTCCTCCAATCACAGGTCAGACAGGCTCTGGTTGGTCCAATCACAGGTCAGACAGGCTCTGGTTGGTCCAATCACAGGTCAGACAGGCTCTGGTTGGTCCAATCACAGGTCAGACAGGCTCTGGTTGGTCCAATCACAAGTCAGACAGGCTCTGGTTGGTCCAATCACAGGTCAGACAGGCTCTGGTTGGTCCAATCACAGGCTTGGACTCCCATGTGTTTGTTTTCAGCTCTCCAGCTTCAGCTCGGGCAGGGTTGCAGGTTTGAGTCCGGCCTCAGACTCAGTCTGGGCTGTCCCCTGTTGGATGACCTGCTGAGGGGAGGCCTGCCTGTGGGGGGCATCACTGAGCTGTCCGGAGAGAGTGGAGCGGGGAAGACGCAGCTGGCGTTGCAGCTCTGCATGGCTGTGCAGTATCCAGAGCTCCATGGAGGCCTGCGGTCAGGTCAGTGAACGCACCACCAGGCGCACTCTGGCTGAGTTATGAACGGATATAAAGAGTGATGTCGTGTCTGTCTCTCCAGGTGCGCTGTATATCTGCACGGAGGACTTGTTTCCCATCAAGCGTCTGCAGCAGCTGATCTCAGAACAGTCGACTCTCCGTCCAGATGTTGATCCAGACGTGATCAACTGCCTGAACTTCACCAACAACATTTACATTGAGCATGCAGCAGATCTGGTGAGTTCAGGTGACCTCGGGTGACCTGCTGTGACCTCGGGTGACCCGCTGTCCGTCCTGTGTCTCCAGGACTCCCTCCAGCTGGTCCTGTCCCGCCGGGCCCGGGTCCTGCTGGCTCGGGGCCTGGTGCGCCTCCTGGTGGTGGACTCGGCGGCAGCTCTGTTCAGGTGTGAGTTCCAGGCAGACGATTGGCTGACGAGAAACAAACAGCTGCTTGCCTTCTCCTCCAGCCTGCAGCAGCTGAGCCGAGAGTTCAACGTGCCGGTCCTGTGTATCAACCAGGTACACACACACACACACACACACACACACACACACACACACTGCTGTTGCTGATTCGTCTTTGTTGCTTTTAGGTGACGGATGTTTTCAGCCAATCCGACGACACTTTGGGGTAAGAGTTTCTCCTCCTTATTGCTCCTCTGTGTCTCAGAGACGGTGAATGTTAGACGTCCAGTCGTAGTGGCGAAGGTCAGGAAGCCTCGCGGACAAAGCTGCTTTTTATACTCTGTCAAAACACCTTTTCAACATCTAATAATATAATATAGAATTCAGAACCATCTTCATAGAGCTGTTTTCAGTCCAGCTCTGCCTCTTTCTGTCCCTCAGCCCCTCTTCTTCCTCCTACTCCTCCTCATCATCATCAAGCCCCGCCCTGGGTTTGGCCTGGGCCAATCAGGTGATGGTACGGCTGATGATGCGTCGTCTGCCGGGGACGGTGTGTAAAGGGGAGCAGAGCAGCGCCCTCCGCAGGCTGGAGGTGCTGTTTGCTCCTCACTTAGCCCGAGATGGACGGGACGCTGCTGTGTGGAGGGAAGGAGTCCGAGGAGTAACGGAGGAGGAGGAGCAGCCCAGAGGAGGAGCCTGAGGAGGAAGAGGAACAGTTTATTGTTTGTGTTTATAATGGTTTGTATTTACAAATAAAGCTTTGTGATGTTTTGTTTTTTCATTTATTGCACTTACACAGTTACAATAGACATTCTTATTGTACTTAAAAGTATAACAGTGCAATATGAGAAAGGGGACAAGATGGGGGGGGGGGGGGCGGTAAATTATTTATGTCAACTTCCTGAACATAATGCACTCAGGCACGGTTTTAATTGCTTTTTGCTTTTCGGAATGATTGATGTACTGCCCGAACTCGCCTAAAAATGCAATGAAGCAGGGTTTTCTACCTGTAAATTTGTAAGTATGGATGCAAAATTTAGCCATACTAAGAAGGAGCCTTTGAGTTTTTTTAATAAACAAATTATACAAACAATACTGAACATGCCAGGAGTATACAAATATAACATTTTCAAAGCAAAACCGCATACTTGCCAACAGTTTAAATTTGACCAAAACACAGTTCGTTTTTATTGCCATCTTACTTTGAAGTCCATCAGTTGAGGCACCATATTGTGTCAGTGCAGCTTTATGATATATTCTGTTTTCATTCCGTAAACAATGAAGTCAGCGTCTGTAAATGCGCATGCGCAGTCTCAGTAGGAAGTCCTGCCATTCTATTTCATAATAAAAGTATTTTGTTGTTGCTCACTTTGGTGGTGATGTCGTTCGCGGTTGTCCGGCTCTTATTTTGAAAAGTACAGGGCGGTTAGTCGCCTGGTGTTTCCGGTCCTGGGCTGTCAGTCGCTCAGTGATGCTCGGTGCTTCTGGTGTTGCGCAGCGGCTGAAATCAGAAGATTCAGGTGAGTCTTTTTTTTCGATGCTGACAGCTGATTGGTCCGTTCGCTGCCTCGTCCACCAATCAGCTGCCCGCCCGGGAAAGCGGCACACCTGCGACGTCACCATGCCCTATTGTGATTCTGGGGTGTGGGTGTGGGGGGGTGTGTGTGTGGTGGGGGGTGGGGGGGGGGGGGTCACACGAACAAAGGTACATCAGCTACCAGGTTGTGGTTAGTTTACCTGGTCACAGCGTGTCTCCTGGTCTGTCCTGACTCGTCTCCACAGACGTCACCATGACGACTCGTGTCCTTGTCTCCGTGGTTGGCCTCTTGCTCCTGCTAAGCCCCGCCTCCTCTGACCCATCCATGGTGGACATGACCATGCGGAACGCAGACTTCGCCACCAGGCTGTACCGAGCGGTCGCCAGCCGCACGGACGACAACGTGGCGCTGTGCCCGTTGGCGCTGTCCACCGGCCTGATGGCGTTGCTGAGCGCCACCGAGGGCCCGACCCAGGACCAGCTCCTGGAGGGACTGACCCTGAACGGACTCAGCGCCCAGACCCTGCCCGGTACGTCGGTGGTCAGGTGAGTCGGAGGCGGGGCTTTGAATCTGATGCTGCTTTTCTGTCCTCAGATCAGTTTCAGAGTCTGAGAAACGCCGTCCTGAGCGGGGATGTCCCCCTGAACCTGCAGCAAGGCGCCGCCATCTTCCCTCAGCAGAGTGTCCAGGTGTCTCCGTCCTACCTGGACCTGGTTCAGACCAAGTTCGGGGGAAGGGCACAGACTCTGGCCTACACGACACCACACGAAGCTATAGACACCATCAACCGCTGGGCCCAAGAGCAGACTGGAGACCGGGTCCAAGACCTGGTGTCTCAACTGGACCCACAGACCCAGCTGCTGGTCGCCACCGCTGCTTCTTACCAAGGTCTGTACCATGTGACCTCACTGTACCATGTGATACATGAGGGGCGGAGTCTGTATCTCTCTCTCTCTCTCTATCACAGCTCGCTTCAGTCCCCCCTTTAACGCGTCGCTGTCTCTGGACGAGCGCTTCATGGTGGACAGTTACCACGTTGCCATGGTCCCCATGATGTCCCGGTCCGATAAGTACTTCCTTGCGTACGACGCCTCGGTGCGGGCCGGCGTGCTGAAGCTGCCCATGGCGGACGGGACGGCCATGTTGGCGGTGCTGCCAGACGAGGACGTGGACGTTGGCGCGGTGGAGGAGGAGCTGACGGGCGAGAAGGTCCAGACCTGGATCAGACAGCTGAAGAAGACGTGAGAGAACCTGATAAACGGCAGTATTAACCTGAAGAACTGCAGTATTAACCTGATGAACTGCAGTATTAACCTGAAGAACTGCAGTATTAACCTGATGAACTGCAGTATTAACCTGATGAACTGCAGTATTAACCAGATGTTTGCTTCCAGGCGGTTGGAGGTTCTCTTCCCTCGCTTCCTGCTCGAGCGTTCGCTCCAGCTGAAGGACGTCCTGCAGACACTCGACATCACGCAGGTCTTCCAGGACGACGCTGACTTCAGCAACATGGGCGGAGCCAAAGGTCTCAGGTTATCTCAGGTGAGACACCAAGTCCCAGGTGACCAGGATCTGGTTCAGAAGAACCATCACCTGGTTTGTGTTTTAAGTGGAATTGTTTTTTTTTTTCAGGTTTATCAAAAATCTGTCGTCTCCATTGACGAGACCAGCGATGACGTCACAGCAGGAGGCGGAGTCACAGCATTCCCCACGCCTCCTCCTCGACTGACCTTCAACCGACCTTTCATCTTCATCGTCTACCACCAGACCACCAACACCCTGCTGCTCCTGGGGAGGGTCACTGACCCCTCCCTCAAATAACCACCTGACCCCGCCCACCTGTAACCCACCTGCACGATACCCCACTCCCTCAACTAACCACCTGACCCCCCCCCCCCCCCCCCCCCCCTCATATAAACGTAATAAGCTCCGCCCCCTCGGCTACTGTTGTCTAAATAATTTCTGAAAGAAACATACTCGTACGTTTCAACATTTTATTTGGAAACGTGTCCAGGCGCCGTCTGCAGCGCCCCCTCCAGGTGAGTTCAGTCTGACGACAACGGGAGGTAGACAGTTTATTGATCGGACTCCACTTCTCTTGTAGGTTGTAGTTCTTACAGAAACTCCACTTCCTGTGAGCCTCAGTTTGATTTGTTTGTGTTTTTTTTTTTTTTTTTGAATCAAGGTATTTAATGAAACTTGTCTCATTAAACTGTTCAAACCCTGAAACGTTTCACTGCAGTCTGTTCAGCCAATCACACACCAGCAGCCCAACGCAGGGAGCCAATCAGGTCACAGGGTGGAAAGCAGAGATGGCTTCCGGGTTGCTGATTGGCCGATGGTTTAATGGGGGTTGGATGACATCACCATTTTCAGTCTCGTCCTGATTGGATGTTTAAAGAATTGGACTTCCTGTTTCTGTGAACAAAAAACAGATTCACAGTAAATAAAAAAAGATCAGGAAATACCTGGGTTACCTGGGCTAATCCAGGCCTAAGTGAGTTAGACTTCACCAGGGCTAGGGACAGGTTTCACTTCCTAATCAATCAGATTGATCAGACAGGTTATGAACACCATGTGTTGGAGGTAAACCTGAATGTTTGTGTTTGAGCTTTAATGACCCAGAAAGTATCTGGACTCACATTGACAGCTTCCTGTGCTCCGTGACCCGATTCAATGTACTGGTCCTATGGTCCAAGGAACCAGACCTATGGTCCAGAGTGCCGGTCCTATGGTCCAGAATGCTGGCTCTGTTGTCTTTTTGATCGTTGGTCCCAGTTCTGGGGTCCATCGTATTATTTCTGAGATCCATGGAGCAGATTTTGTGGTCCAGTGTACTGGCCCTGTCCAGAAGGCTCGTGGTGTTGCTACGGATCAGGACCGGCATGACGGAGCTGGGCTGACCTGGATAGTGTGTTGTCCTTGACGAGTCGTCTGTGAGACAGAAACGTTAAGCGTGTCAAAGACCTGAAGATCTAAAGGCCAGAACAGACTTCCTGCATTGCGCATCCGCCTGCTGCGTAACCTGTGACTGCGGATGTGCGGATTCTATTCATACTACACTTCTGGGTTCACGCCGGTACGCGTTCAATAACGTAACATAACGATCCTGAAAATATCTGCACTTCTGGTGGCAACGTTCTCCTTTCCTGACGTGGTTTATATTACACAGAGCGTCTCCTCGCACATGCTCAGTAGGCTCCATTGTTGTTTGTTGCTATGACGGAGTGCTCAGTCTGCGCGGTCACTAAAACGAGGCTTCGTGTGGACGACAGATGACAATATCTACATCAAATGGACCAACAGGCTGGAGGACAAGACTAACATGGACTCTGCGGTCACACGGACAGTATATTCTGGCCTTGAGATCGAGGTGTTACCTTTACTGGACGTCCCAGATCCACCGAGGTCTTTGACTGTCCTGAAAGAACACAGCAGGATACATTACAACAGGAACTGGTGCTACAGTCCACCTGGTGCTACAGTCCACCTGGTACTACAGTCCACCTGGTACTACAGTCCACCTGGTGCTACAGTCCACCTGGTGCTACAGTCCATCTGGTACTACAGTCCACCTGGTACTACAGTCCACCTGGTGCTACAGTCCATCTGGTACTACAGTCCACCTGGTGCTACAGTCCATCTGGTGCTACAGTCCACCTGGTGCTACAGTCCATCTGGTGCGACAGTCCACCTGGTGCTACAGTTCAACTATTATTACAGTTCACCTGGTACCACAGTCCACCTGGTACTGCAGTCCAACTCTTTCCATGGTTCACCTGGTACTACAGTCCACCTGGTACCACCAGGTCACTGCAACCATGTAAGTAAAACCAGGTTGTAACTACCAGCTCAGTGAAGACTGGTCATCTTCCTGGTAACACGGCCTGGTGGCCAGTGTGAAGGTTACACCGAGTCTGTCTGACCAGGTTAGTGGTCGCCTCGTCGGGAACTCCTAACCCTGACCCGGCTGTTCCTGTCTGTTACATTGTCTTTGTTATTGCTGTTATTGTTGTTGTCTTAGTTTGAGTCCAGGCCTGTGGAGAAGGTTCCTGATGAGACGGTCTGGTTCTTACAGCTGTCGGTCCCACGCCACCGGCCTGGAGGAGCTGGGCTGACTGCTGAGGGACCGACTCCGGCAGAGTTTAGCCTTCCTTATTTCTTTACCTGCAGAGAGACACATCACTATCATCATCATCATCACCATCATCATCATCATCACCACCGCCACCATCCTGGACATGGAGGCAGACATTCTGGTCTTCCCGTCTCGGCCTGCAGAGGAGTAGAAGTCTCCGATGCCGTTGAGAAGTTTTGATTCGGAGGGTTTGTGGAGTTTGACTCACGCTTTCTGTCCTGGTGTTTGTCGCAGATCAACTTGCCGTTGCTCTGCTGGCGCTCCAGATGTTCCTGGCCACACGACAGATGTTGTTAAGACACGGCAGGCGGGGGTCATCTAGAGTGACGGACGTTGGACCTACCATCTCCAGCAGCACGCTCTCCTCCGCCTCCTTCTTCTGGTCCAGCAGGTCCCTGTCCTGCCTCTTCTGAAAGTGGACACAGCGTGAGGTTACAGGCCAGATGCACATGAACTCACAGGTCAGGTGTTGATGGCAGCTGCTGCTTACAGGCTCTGAAAGGTCCAGCTTCTCCAGGTCCAGCATGGTCTGGAAAACACCACAGACCCAGTTAGTCTCCTCCAACCAGGTTCACAACCCAGCCTGCTTGGTCTTACAAGACTCTGGTAAAAGTCACTGGTATGCGGCAGGAGTTGCTGGTCTCTACCAGGAGTAAAGGCTCTCTGGTAAATGTTGTGGGTCACTGGTCTCAAGGAGGCGGTGCTAATCTGTAGTAAGAGTGAGTCCTCTATTGTTTTTACTACTCTATAGTAGGCCTTACTGGTCTGGGGTAAGTTTCAGTGGCTTCTGGGATGCTCTGGTGGCATCAGGTTGGTGGCGCTAGTCTCAAGGAGATGCTTCCTGTATGTGGCGAGGCTGGTCTCAACTAGGAATCACTGGTCTCTGGTACTTGTCATATATGCCCAACAGAAGTAACTGAACAGCTACCAGTGAACTGAACCAGTGAACTGGTAGCTTCTACGTCCTCAGTTGGGGGTTTGATTGGTCTTTGGCAAGTGTTACAGGACTCTGGTACAAGTTGCTGCTCACGAGCAGGTGTCACTTGTTTCTTGTAGGTCTCGCTGGTGTCTGTGCTGCCTCTCCCTAGCCAGAGCTACTAGTACAGGTAGGAGGAACCTCAGTACAAGTTGAGTCAAGTCAACTGGACCTGGTTATGTCTTCAACAGCATAAACTGATGACTCCACCTAGATTAGGAGGAAGACCAAGTCCAGTTGACTTTGCTCAAAGAGTCTGTGGTCTGTGTTGCTGGTCCTTGGTTGGCGTCGCTGGTCGTCACCTTGTGGATCGTATCCAGCACGTCTTTGTCTTTCTCCCTGCAGAGCAGCTTTTGGACGCAAAAGTCAATTTTTTGGAGGAGCTGTTTGTCGGCAGGCAGGCGGAGTGACGAGCGCAGTCTGGGCAGCATTCGGCTCAGCTTATACCTGAGAAACACACCAAACGCAGCGGCCGTCACGCACATTTTAGCTCCATCACTTCACAGATTGACGAGGATTTACCTGACATTGGCCACAGGGTCGTGAACCAGCTCCAGTGCCGGGATCAGGAAATGTTTCTTGAAGTATTTTCTGGAGAAGATCTCAGTGGCGGTTTCACAAACGTCAAGGAACCTCAGGCGGTTCCAGTAGCTGCGACCCTGAGCCAGAACTGACACCAACAAGTATCAAGAGAACGTCTGGCTATTAGACACAAGAGGATCAGGTGATGGAACGAGCTCCTCGCATCAAAACCATCAACAACCCAAACCAACCAACAACCAGTGACGCGTCACAGAATCAAGCAGACCAACAAACCAAACATGAGTGAAAGAGCAAGTCCGACCCAAACAACGAGCAAACCACACGACAACCAACTACATAGAAATACAAACACAATCCAATAAACAAAACAGTCTAAACAAAATACAATCTACATAACACCAAGAAATAAACAGCTAAAAATAACTAAAAACCACAGTGGAAGGAGTTTATCACCTTGTACCTGTACTACTGGATATTCTCTTATCGAGGTAACTCTGTACTGTGATGTTCGCTCACTTCTTACTGGGATAAATCACCGTGGTAACTGACTCCGAATGTCTAACCTGTTCCTGACCAGGTTAGATTGTCAATAAGAGTATATAAGCTCCGCCTCCGGACCAATCAGATCTCTTGGAAAATGACCTGCCCATTCTTAAATGATCCTGATTGGTGCGTGGATTCAGCGGAGCAAGAGCAGAGCATAAATAAATACATCCTGGTGACTGAGCTTTGAAGGATGTTCTTGTTCTTGTTCTTGTTCCAAGTCTGTTTGGCTCCAGGAGGGTTGATCTGGAACGATGAGCTTAATCATGATGCTCACGCTGACAGAACTGCACAACCAGGAATTTACGGAACCAACAACTCCTCGCGACGTCACGGTGATGAATTATGATTCCAACACAACACGCACTCACACGGAGGAACCTTAAAGTAAAAGAAGAGCAGTGAGGAAGCTCTGCCTGAAGTGACAGCTTGTCAGCGAGGAAACAGACCGTGGATCAGCTGCTCCGTCGTCTCCTGCCGCTGCTCCTGCCGCCGGTTGTAGCGCAGGAACGTGCACAGCGTGCGAGCTGCCTCCTTCTGCACCGGCAGCACTTTCTGCAACAGCAGAGCAGCAGAGCAGGTGAGCAGGTGAGCAGAGGCGCGGCGGCGGCATCTGGCGCCGACTCGGCATGTTGCTCACGTTGGTGGTAAGGATGATGAAGATCCGAGGAGAGAAGTTCTGGTGAAGCAGGTCTCCGGGAAGCAGCCGGGCCAGGCAGCTGCAGCGCTGCAGAAACTTCTCGTGCAGCCGCCATCGCAGGGAACCGCCCACCTTCTGCTCCGCCCACAGCAGCGCCGCCAGCAGCTCCGGGACCTGAGCAGAACCACAGAAGAACCAGGCTGAATCCAGAACCAGACCAGATCAAATCCAGAACCAGTCCAACCTAGAACCAGCCCAGAACCAACCCAGAACCATCCCCCCAAACAAACCCCAAAAGAAGCAGCTGAGAACCGGTGGAGAACCAGAAAGGTGAATCAGGTTCCATCCCTTGAAAACAAAAGCTGCTGGATCGTTTCACCTGTTTGTCTCTCGACAGCTTCTCCTCTCGGGTCAGAACCGCCTCCAACGTTTCATCCAGGTTGTTGATCAGCGCGTCCAACACCTGGACAGCATAATGCACACTGATGTACACAATAATACACACTGATGTACACAATAATACACACTGATGTACACAATAATACACACTGATGTACACGCCTAGACCACATATTATTTTACTAATCGCAGGTTAGGAGCAGAGTCTTTAGGTCCTGAACCACCTGGACCACCCTGAAGCCCCATAACCATAGTTTTTGTCACACAAGACACACATTGGCTGAAGACGATGATGTCATCGCTGCACCTCTCTACCCATGACCCCGTGACGTGTTGGTTGGTGCCTCACCTCCAGAGCATCGTCCTGCAGCAGAACCAGGAGGTCTTTGTGGACCAGATGCACATCTGGACCAAGGAGCTGGACCACCTGAGGAGACGTGAAGCCGCCATGTCACAAGAAAAGACACAGCCAATCAGAGGGATTTACAGAGAACCACTGCCGGGACGACGCGGCTACGCTTTCTGGGCGACGTTGCCAGGGGCGACGCCGCCTCTGGGCAACGCCGCCTCTGGGCAACGCCGCCTCTGGGCAACGCCGCCTCTGGGCAACGCCGCCTCTGGGCAACGCCGCCTGGGGTGGCGACATTGTCGGCTTCGCTTTCAGAGCGATGCCGACGATGCAACACTGCCAGGACGACCCTGTCAAAGTGACGGTGCTATGCTTTGAGAGCGACGCTCCCGGGGCGCCGACGCCCTCGGAGCTGAGAGATCTGACCTGGTGGAAGGTGGCGGCCGCACTGCGCCGGACACTGGCCTCCGGGTCACGGCACAGCCTGGAGAAGGACGCGTGGAGCTCTGACTGGAAGCACGAGGGGTCTATGAACACCACCATGGCCTGACGGAGAGACAGCGGTGACCAATCAGCAGCTGGAACCTGAGCTGTGGGCGGAGTCTGCCTGCGTCTGCATACCGGCAGGTTGTAGCAACAGTTGCAGCGAATCAACATGGATTCGTTGTCGTCGTCGTCAGTCTGGCTTCCTTCAAGCAGCAGTCCAGCTGCACACAGACCCTGAAACCTCTGCAGGAGGCCACACCTCTGCTCCTCGGACAGGGAACCTTCAACACATCCGCCTCCATCATCATCATTATCATCATCATCATCATCATCCCACCGTCTCCACCCACTCCGAGCCCCACCTGCTAACCCACTGCAGAGCTTTCCAAACCGAAGCGACAGAGACGGAGCGAAGGCGTCGTCCAGCGGAGCCGAGGAGTCGCACATCGACATCAGAGGAGGAACCAGCACCTGGAGCCGGTCATCTGAGGAGCACAAGGAGGAGGGGGAGCATGAGGAAGAGGGTGGGGAGCAGGAGGAAGAGGAAGAAGAGGAGGAGGAGACTCACCTCCATCCGTCAGCTCCACCAGGTCCACCATCGAGTCGAAGGCAGCCACCCGGACGCTCGGCTCTTGGTCTCTGCCGAGCTGCAGCAGCTCCTGAAGGAGCTCCACCCGAGTGTCCTCCACCCTGGAAGACACAGAGTGAGTGTGTGTGTGTGTGTGTGTGTGTGTGTGTGTGTGTGTGTGTGTGTGTGTGTGTGTGTGTGTGTGTGTGTGTGTGTGTGTGTGTGTGTGTGTGTGTGTGTGTGTGTGTGTGTTCAGCTGTGTGTTGTTGTGTAGTTGTGCGTCTCACCCCGACACTCGGACCATACACTCCAGCTGATGACACATCGAAGCTCGAACCTCGAACTTCACGTCGCGACACAAAGAACGAGCCAATGGGAGGAGATCCTTTAACCTGAGAGACAGAGAGACGAGGACAGAGAGAGAGAGAGAGAGAACGAGAGACAGTGAGACGAGGACAGAGAGAGAGAGAGAACGAGAGACAGTGAGACGAGGACAGAGAGAGAGAGAGAGAACGAGAGACGAGGACAGAGAGAGAGAGAGAACGAGAGACAGTGAGATGAGGACAGAGAGAGAGAGAACGAGAGACAGTGAGACGAGGACAGAGAGAGAGAGAGAACGAGAGACAGTGAGACGAGGACAGAGAGAGAGAGAGAGAGAGAACGAGAGACGAGGACAGAGAGAGAGAGAGAACGAGAGACAGTGAGATGAGGACAGAGAGAGAGAGAACGAGAGACAGTGAGACGAGGACAGAGAGAGAGAGAGAACGAGAGACAGTGAGACGAGGACAGAGAGAGAACGAGAGACAGTGAGATGAGGACAGAGAGAGAGAGAGAACGAGAGATGAGGACAGAGAGAGAGAGAACGAGAGACAGTGAGACGAGGACAGAGAGAGAGAGAACGAGACAGTGAGACGAGGACAGAGAGAGAGAGGGAAATGGAGAGAGAGACGGGGAGAGAGAGGAAGAGAGGTAGAGAGAGATGGAGAGACTATAGAGATGTCATCTACTTCCTGTTAAATGAAGTGCTAGAAGAGAGAGAGAGAGAGAGAGAGAGAGAGAGAGAGAGAGAGAGAGAGAGAGAGAGAGACCTCCATCCAAAGACAACAAATGGTGACGCCTCATTGAGGTTTGATGTCACTGAGTGACGTCATGAATGTTTTTGCCGCCGTTTTGGGCGTCGGCGGTAAACGCCATCATGAAACAGCAGTTAGCAGGAGCGCTAGATGAATTTCTAAGTGTGTTAGACATGTCAGCAACCACACGGCGACGCCGTCCTCAGCTGGGACTCGTCTGGACGGAGACAGGAGGCAGAGATTTGAGGATAAACTGACACATTTGGTGAGAGCCGAGCCAGATCTGTTCCCTCCTGGTTTGTTTACTGATGTTGTGAAGTGAGATCTGGCTGCTGTCCCCGAGTCTGAGTATCAACATCTCTACAACCATGCTGCTCAGTCGGAAACAATACAATTAGAAGTCTGGACAGCTTTCCTGCCTGTTACTGCAGGTTCCCTGCCTGTTACTGCTGGTTTCCTGGTTTCCTGCCTGTTACTGCAGGTTTCCAGACTGTTACTGCAGGTTTCCAGCCTGTTACTGCAGGTTCCGAGCCTGTTACTGCAGGTTTCCTG
Organism: Lipophrys pholis; assembly: GCF_963383615.2. Classification (NCBI taxonomy): domain Eukaryota; kingdom Metazoa; phylum Chordata; class Actinopteri; order Blenniiformes; family Blenniidae; genus Lipophrys; species Lipophrys pholis. The sequence continues at coordinate 23,644,272 of NC_137649.1, read as the reverse complement.
GTTTCCAGCCTGTTACTGCAGGTGTCCAGCTTGTTACTGCAGGTTTCCTGCCTGTTACTGCAGGTTTCCTGCCTGTTACTGCTGGTTTCCTGGTTCCCTGCCTGTTACTACTGGTTCCCTGCCTGTTGCTGCTGATTCCCTGCCTGTTGCTGCTGGTTCCCTGCCTGTTACTGCTGGTTTCCTGCCTGTTGCTGCAGGTTTCCAGGTTTCCTGCCTGTTACTGCAGGTCCCCTGCCTGTTACTGCAGGTTTCCAGGTTTCTTGCCTGTTACTGCAGGTTCCCTGCCTGTTACTGCAGGTTTCCTGGCTGTTACTGTAGGTTCCCTCCCTGTTACTGCATGTTCCCTGCCTGTTACTGCAGGTTTCCTGCCTGTTATTGCAGGTTTCCTGTCTGTTACTGCAGGTTTCCTGGTTTCCTGCCTGTTACTGCAGGTTCCCTGCCTGTTACTGCAGGTTTCCTGGTTTCCTGCCTGTTACTGCAGGTCCCCGGCCTGTTGCTGCTGGTTTCCTGCCTGTTACTGCAGGTTTCCTGCCTGTTACTGCAGGTTTCCTGGTTCCCTGCCTGTTACTACTGGTTCCCTGCCTGTTGCTGCTGATTCCCTGCCTGTTACTGCTGGTTTCCTGCCTGTTGCTGCAGGTTTCCTGCCTGTTACTGCAGGTTTCCTGCCTGTTGCTGCAGCCTACAGCCACACAGAAGACGCCATCTTCTCTGGTATCTCATCAATTTATGCCTAAAGTGACTGTTTAGCACGTTGTTTACAGTCAGAGGGACGTCCAAAATGGCGAACGCAGTGGTTCTGCTAGACCTGTGACGTTGCGTAAAAAAAACCTCAATTGGACCTGACATGCCATGCGGCTGCCATCTTGGATGGGTCGCCCTTGCTGAAATACTTTGCATTATGTTCTTTATGGTGTATTTAAAAATGTAGAAATTAAGAAACAGATTGTTCATTTGGATAGCAGTGTGTAGTACAGTGTGTAGCACAGTGTGTAGTACATTGTGTAGCACAGTGTGTAGTACAGTGTGTAGCACAGTGTGTAGTACATTGTGTAGTACAGTGTGTAGTACAGTGTTTAGCACAGTGTGTAGCACAGTGTGTAGTACATTGTGTAGCACAGTGTGTAGTACATTGTGTAGTACAGTGTGTAGCACAGTGTGTAGCACAGTGTGTAGTACATTGTGTAGTACAGTGTGTAGTACAGTGTGTAGTACATTGTGTAGCATCTCACATGTGCGAATCAAACTTCGAGGTGACTTTTCCTAAAATCCGACAACTTGCCAGACGAGACTGAAGAGAGTGAGACATCTGAGAGTGATGAAGAAGAGTGCTCAGCACCTGTAAACACAGGTATGTGGAGGGTGAGACAAAACGCCAGCAGGTAGAGGGAGACACACAGGGCGGGACAAAGAGAGACTCGGTCAAAGCTGAGACAGGTTGACGAACGCACCTCTTGTTTGATGGTCTCTTTGGGTAAAGCATTGACAGCTAACAGCAGAGTCTCCAACCAGGCGTTATAAACCACTGCAAACAAACACAGCAACGTTCACCTCTGGGGCCTGGGTTCAGGTGTGTTGAGGTGGGTTCCGATATATTCAAGTGTGTGTTCAGATATATTCAGGTGTGTGTTCAGGTGTGTTCAGATATATTCATGTGTGTGTTCAGGTGTGTTGAGGTGGGTTCAGGTGTGTGTTGAGGTGGGTTCCGATATATTCAGGTGTGTTGAGGTGGGTTCAGATATATTCAGGTGTGTGTTCAGGTGTGTTCAGATATATTCAGGTGTGTGTTCAGGTGTGTTCAGATATATTCATGTGTGTGTTCAGGTGTGTTGAGGTGTGTTCAGGTGTGTGTTGAGGTGGGTTCCGATATATTCAGGTGTGTGTTCAGATATATTCAGGTGTGTGTTCAGGTGTGTTCGAATATATTCAGGTGTGTGTTCAGGTGTGTTCAGATATATTCATGTGTGTGTTCAGGTGTGTTGAGGTGGGTTCAGGTGTGTTCAGGTGTGTGTTGAGGTGGGTTCCGATATATTCAGGTGTGTGTTCAGGTGTGTTCAGATATATTCAGGTGTGTGTTCAGGTGTGTTCGAATATATTCAGGTGTGTGTTCAGGTGTGTTCAGATATATTCATGTGTGTGTTCAGGTGTGTTGAGGTGGGTTCAGGTGTGTTCAGATATATTCATGTGTGTTCAGGTGTGTTCAGATATATTCATGTGTGTGTTCAGGTGTGTTGAGGTGGGTTCCGATATATTCAGGTGTGTGTTCAGGTCTGTTCAGGTGTGTTGAGGTGGGTTCCGATATATTCAGGTGTGTGTTCAGGTGTGTTCAGGTGTGTTCAGATATATTCAGGTGTGTGTTCAGGTGTGTTGAGGTGTGTTCAGATATATTCAGGTGTGTGTTGAGGTGTGTTACCGGTGTCTCTGTGGTGGTGCAGCTGCAGCAGGACGATCTTCAGGATAGAGTAGGTGTGTGTGTGGATCAGGATGATGTCGTCTTGCAGGACGGTGGAAAACGAGGCTGCGGCGGTGAGCTGGATCTCGGCTCCTCCCCCGTTCAGGACCTCCTGGGTCACACAGGACAGGAACCACAACTGTTGAGGCGTTGCCGAGCAACACGATCTGTTGGCGAGGCGACTGGATACGTACCCGGACTTTTGGTACGACTCGGCGAAAAGTCTCCGCCGGATTCTGGCGGACCAGAACGGGCAAGTTCCCCAGAACGCTGAGCCTCTGCACTTCCTGTCCAACACTGAGGACACAACGCAGGTGTGGTTGGTGTGTGTGTGTGTGTGTGTGTGTGTGTGTGTGTGTGTGTGTGTGTGTGTGTGTGTGTGTGGTCAGACTCACCTGAGCAGGTAAACAGCTCTCTCGATGTCGTTCAGATCTTCATCCACAGTCAGCTGATCGATCTCCTCAGCAGTCTGAAACAACCAACCATCAAAGTCTCTCTCTCTCTCTCTCTCTCTCTCTCTCTCTCTCTCTCTCTCTCTCTCTCTCTCTCTCTCTCTCTCTCTCTCTCTCTCTCTCTCTCTCTCTCTCTCTCTCTCTCTCTCTCTCTCTCTCTCTCTCTCTCTCTCTCTCTCTCTCTCTCTCTCTCTCTCTCTCTCTCTCTCTCTCTCTCTAACTGCGTCACACTGCGCAGAGCGGGTTTCCCTTCAGCTTCCTGCTCCTCTTCCTCCCATGGACTCATTTTCATCACATCATCACCATCTTCATCGCATGCGTGTAAAGCTGTTCTTCATGTGCGTGAATCCACCCTTCATGTGTGAAAAATCCACCCTTCATGTGTGTGAAGCTGTTCCTGTATGTGAATCCCTTCAGGTGTGTGAATCCTTTCAGGTGTGTAAATCCCTTCTTTGTATGTGTGAATCCCTTCAGGTGTGTGAATCCTTTCAGGTGTGTAAATCCCTTCTTCGTATGTGTGATTCCCTTCAGCTGTGTGAATCCTTTCAGGTGTGTGAATCCTTTCAGGTGTGTAAATCCCTTCTTCGTATGTGTGAATCCCTTCAGGTGTGTGAATCGGCTCTTCAGGTGTGTGAACCCACCCTTCAAGTGTGTGAAGCCTTTCATGTGTGTGAAGCTGTTCTTCATCTGTGTGACTTTACCTTTCAGGTGTGTGAATCTACCCTTCAGGTGTGTGATGCTCTTCATCTGTGTGGATCTGTTCTTCATGTGTGTTGATCTGTTCTTCATGTGTGTGAATCCACCCTTCATGTATGTGAAGCTCTTCATCTGTGTGGATGTGTTCTTCGTGTGTTGATCTGTTCTTCATGTGTGTGAGTCCACCCTTCATGTGTGAATCTACCTTTCAGGTGTGTGAAGCTCTTCATCTGTGTGGATGTGTTCTTTATGTGTTGATCTGTTCTTCGTGTGTGAATCACCCTTCAGGTGTGTGAATCTGTTCTTCATGTGTGTGAATCCATCCTTCAAGTGTGTGACTGTTCTTCATGTGTGTGAATCCATCCTTCATGTGTGTGAATCTGTTCTTCATGTGTGTGAATCTGTTCTTCATGTGTGTGAATCCATCCTTCATGTGTGTGAATCTGTTCTTCATGTGTGTGAATCTGTTCTTCATGTGTGTGAATCCATCCTTCATGTGTGTGAATCCATCCTTCATGTGTGTGAATCCACCCTTCAGGTGTGTGGATCCTACCTTGAGGCTCCTGCGGATCGGCCTTTCGATGAAGGCGAGCTCCGGCAGCTCCTCCGGCGGGCCGCACCACAGGCTGCCAGGGTTCAGAGCCATCCTGGCCGGTAACATGTGCTCAGGGGAGCCGGTCCGCGCCGTGCTGCTGCTGGAGGGAGAGCAGGCTGCGGATCTCGGTACTAACCATCCCAGAAGAGAGGAGGGGGCGGCGGGCGGCGGGCGGGGGTGGGGGTGCGCGGTGTCACTAACCGTTTCCAAGGAGATCCCGGTCCGATCAGTCCGCGGCGTCACGCCAGACTCCGTTAAAAAATACTATATATAAAAGTCCACACACTCATTTCCATACGGCGAGGGACACTCGGACTCCAAACTACAGTGGTTCCGAACCGATACGGTCCGGTCTACAGTGCGGCACTCAGTAGGTCCTTACAGCGGCACTTATTCCGTCCTAATTTCTCATTTTCAAGGGGTTGTGCGACATCTCAGACGTTTATTTCTCTCCCAGTGTCCAGACCAATCCGCGCGCTGCTGATACCGACCACGCACCGGACTGCGTTCAAAAAATGACGCTTTGAGCTGGAGATCTCGCACTGGTTTATCCTGAGAGGCGTCGAAGCGGGGAACTGAATAAATTCCACACATGTCAAATCCCTCCTGGATTCCGGCAGCCCTCGTTTCAACATCCACCTGCCGGATCCTTCACCTCATGCTCTGCAAAGCTCACAATCACCTGTTCCAGGGCCGAACACGTGACTGCCTGTTGCTCCCCAGGTAGAACATGTGTGCATTAAGCTGAAGCTCTGCCTGGCGTAAATACACAAACCCTGTTTGAAAGCTGACAGTAAAAAAAAAAAAAAACCTCAGTGTGCGGTGCGGATTTTACGCGTTGCGCGTTCGAGGCTGTTGCTTGACGCGTCCACGTAGTCGAATGACGTTATTGATCCCCCCACCACCCCCAGCCGTTTCATGCACCCCCAAATTTTTCTGACTGCACGGATGAGCGGTAATGTTCTGGTTCTGGTGTGTTGGTTTATTATCTGTGCAGAACTGAGAACTTTTATGTGAAGTATAATTTAAATATTGTTAACTTAAAAATTAAAAAGATTCAAAATGCTGCGGCTGGAGTCCTGACAGGAACCAGCAGGAGAGATCCACATCGCTCCAAGCTTCTCTTCATTGGCTTCATGTTAAATCTACAATAGAATTTAACATCCCTCTTTTAAACTATTAAGCTCCTCACAACCAGATCTTAAAGAACCGTTGGTCCCACGAGCAGCAGCTCACCCACACATTTCCAATCCAACACCAACAAGCAGGCTTTTAAAAAACAAGTCAAAAGGTTTTTATTGGAATCCATACAAACTACTCAATTATTGCCAAATACTGAACTAATTGTGATACATAGTTGTTTGTGCTAAATAATCTTGTGCAATAGATATGTATAGGAAGAAGTATTAATCTATTTATTAAAACTTTATACCATACGTTTGTATAATTTTGTGTTTTTTATGGTTCACTATAATGTCCCGATTTCATGTCTTATTATTATCATTACTATTATTATTATTATTATTATTATTAATAATAATAAAAAATATTAATATTAATTATTATAATTAATATTAATAATAATTATTAATTATATAACAGCAATTATTATTAATAATGATAATAATAATAATTGCTGTTATTATAATACATTAATTTTATTTGTATTGCACGTTACATTTGTAAATCTCACAGTACTAAAGCAGTAATATAAAAACTGCCAATAAAACGCCAATAAGAGCTGTGAAACGTGAACGATTTTATTCTCTTTTTAAAAGAATCAGCAGTCCGGAGCCCTCTGGTGGTCAGGAGGTGAATTACACTAGTGTGGCACAGTGGACATGCTGAGTCCCTGCAGCCATCAGGATCTTCTCAGAATGAGAAAGTCATTTTCCATAGATGTGATTGGTGAGGAGGCAGAGCTTTCATACTGGCTGACCTCTGGTCCAGATCATAACCTGGTCCGGAGCAGGTCAGGGTAACCCTAACCCTAACCCATCATCATCATCATTATATAAGAACATCTTTAATGTTGAGCATCAGAGCAACACGCCACACAAGAGTAAGTGCAATAAAAACTATTTAATGACACAAGGAAAACATGTGGCTGAATAGAATCTGACAAGCACACAGTGTGGACGTGGCCGAGAATAAATACATCACTTGAAGCGGTTCTGTTGTTGTTTCCAGCTCCTGCAGGGGGTGGTGTGACTTCAGAAGTCGTCCAGCAGCATGTCGTCGTGCTGCAGGAAGCGGATCAGGCCTCCGGGCAGCGGCAGCCTGTTCAGCCGGCGCCGTCCGACCAGCTGCAGCACCTGAAGCCTGCAGAGCTGCAGCAGCGGCCGGGGAGGCGCTGCAGTGGAAACACAACAGAAACACAGCGTTAATCAGCATCGGAGCGTCACTGGAGTTTACTGTTTACTCTACTGTTTACTCTACTGTTTACTCTACTGTTTACTCTACTGATCGTCTTATTGGCTCCCATGTATGTTTATTTATAGATTTGATCTTATTCTTGTACTTTGGACCACAAGTTGTCTTTCAATTTCATAGTACACGTAAATGACAATAAAAGCATTCTATTCTATTCTATCAATACACTAATACTTCTGATCAATACACTAATACTACTGATCAATACATTGATACTACTGATCAATAGACTGATACTTCTGATCAATACACTGACACTACTGATCAATACATTGATACTACTGATCAATAGACTGATACTACTGATCAATACACTAATACTACTGATCAATACATTGATACTACTGATCAATAGACTGATACTACTGATCAATACACTAATACTACTGATCAATACATTGATACTACTGATCAATACATTGATACTACTGATCAATACACTGATACTTCTGATCAATACATTGATACTACTGATCAATACATTGATACTACTGATCAATAGACTGATACTTCTGATCAATACACTGATACTTCTGATCAATACATTGATACTTCTGATCAGAACATCAACTCGGGACTGGAACATTTCATCGAGATGAAAGGTTCGACACAAAACTGGATCAATCAGATCGATCAGACATGTTTCACTTCCTTCATGCTAATTAGCTCAGACTAAAGTTAAACCAGGAGTTCCACAGGGTTCTGTCTCGGGACCCCCACACTTCACATTATACCTGCTTCCTGGAGGAAGATCACCAGGAAACACTTCATTAACTTGCTTTGCTAATGCAGATGACACAGAAAAATATTGATCAGTGGGAACCAGATGATTCTGATCAACTTGTCTGAACAAGCCCGGATGAGCTGGAACCTTCTGCTGGTGAACTCGGATAAAACACAAGTTGTCGTATTTGAGGGAGAAATGATGGAAACATGTAGAAAGGCTGGACGGTATTAGGTTGATCTCTACTACTTCCTGTCGTCTGCCCCCTTAAGGCCCCTGCATCCTCCCTTTTGGACCCATAAGAACAAGAAGAACATTCGGCAGTGACGTCAGCCAGCAGCGGAAAAAAAAAGCTTTTTCGGCAGGACTGTTCATACTCCGATATGAAGCTGCCGAACTTGCGGGCCACGCCCCCTCGCAGCAGGCCACGCCCCCTCGCAGCAGGCACAAGTCTGTGAAGAGGCGGTTAAACTTTTCAACTGCACAGTTTATTTCTGGCCTCCAGAGCTTTCAGAAACACATTTCTCTGAACTTTTTCAGTGATAAAAAAGTTTTTGTCCGAGCGCGATGTTAGTCCAGTTCTAACTACAGGAGCTGACAGCTGCTCGTGATGCGTTCAGGTGCATCACGTCAGCCTGCACTCCGACATTTTAACGAGCTGCGGCGCTCGTACAGTAGCGCTGTTACAGGCTAAATATGATTAAAATATGATCGATAGTCATGAGCGAACTAGAACACGCATGCGCAGCACACGGCAGTGCAGAAGTTTCGGCAGTGCGGCTCCTACATAGTTCGGCCAGGGCGGTTGGCACAGCCCAAACAAATTTGTTCGGCCAGAAGGAGCTGGAAGAAGGAAATGATGTCATTTTGTTCGACAGGACCCTGCACTGCCGAACTTTCGTCTTGTTCTTGTGGAGTATGAAGAGGCCTTTAGTGGCGCGACAAAGACAATGTCTTCCAGCGTGTTGCTCAATGGACAAACGTTAGAATGAAAAGAGAATTAAAAGTAACACGATGTGATATTTGCACAAAAAGGCCACATTGTTTTATCTTTGTTGAAGCTTCTGTCACCTGCTTTCTCTTTGATGACGCTCCAGTCAGAGAAACTGTCCAGATGCTCAACCAGTCTGGAGCACAGGGTCACATGACCGACGTAGTCCAACAGGACGTCAATGATAGGCCCCGCCCAGCGACAGATACTGGGCACAGAGATCATCTCACAGAACTATCAATCAATCAGTCAATCAGTCAATCAATCAGTCAATCAATTAATCAATGACAAGATCTTAGACCGACCTGGACGCCTCTCCTCTCCTGAGCCTCAGGTACCCGGTTGATGACGCGGGGATCGTCGCGGTCTGACCGGGTGGTTTTGATGGGCGGGTGCGGCTGGTTGCCGTAGAAGCAGTCGAAGCAGGGGAGGGCGTGGCCGCCGTTGTCCAGCAGGTACTTGAACATGGTCAGGTACTTCATGGAGAACATGTAGATGGCGGGGAAGGTGGTGGGGTGGGTCGGTATGCCGGCGTTGATGTCGGCGCCGTGCTCGACCAGGAGGGCGACGGTCTGGATGCAGCCCATCCGCGCGGCGACCATGAGCGGCTTGAACATGTCGAGGTTTGGGTCGGCGCCGGCGGCCAGCAGCATCTGGACGGCGTCGATGTTGTTGTTGATGACGGCGAAGTAAAGCGCGGTGCTGCGGCGGTCCTCGTACAGCTTGGACCGCTCCTCGGACAGCTGGGCGTTCACCTCGAAGCCGGCGGCAATCAGGGACTCCAGCACGTCGTCACGGTTACGCTCTGTGGCCATGTGCAGTGGGCTGATGCCGGTTCGCCGGATTCTGGCCTTACTGGTGACGGGGATCAGCGAGGAGACGATGCTGGGAACATAAAGAACACGGGCGGTCTTTACACTGACCTCGTCCCGAAGGAAGACGGCGACCCCGACGCTGACGGCGACCCCGAGACAGGAAACAGTAAACCGTGCCTACGTGTCGTTTCCTCTCTGGGCGGCGATGTGGAGCGGTAAAAGCCCTCTTTTTCCCGCTTTGTTGGCGTCGGCGTTCTGGGAAACGAGGAACTGGACGATGTCTTCGTGTTCGTTTTTAGCTGCTTCGAACAGAGCAGTCGCCCCGTCGGCTGCCTGAGTGTTAATGTCTGCACCTGCAGGCGGAGGTCAAAGGTCAGGGGTGAGCACCAGGGGCACACGACTTCATTCTCCACTGAACCATCCAGCATCTTTATCAACCATGAGGCCCATTGCTTCACCAGTATTCCCAGGAATCAACCATTCATCACAGAATGCACGGCTATATTTGGAAATGGCTTTGAGATTAAACCCAGGGTTTGACTGACTGTGACCTTTCTGTCGTCTAATGACTCCAGAGTCACAATTCAAGTTTCCAGTGTGACGCTACACCAGATTTAGCGACGCGTCAAAGTCAATATTCTGGATAAAATTTCAATTTATAGGTCCTCCAGGCCTATCTCTCATGGTGTAAATAACCCTTGTTCTGCGTGTGTGTGTGTGTGTGTGTGTGTGTGTGTGTGTGTGTGTGTGTGTGTGTGTGTGTGTGTGTGTGTGTGTGTGTGTGTGTGTGTGTGTGGAGAAACTTTCCTTAGAATGAGATTAATCCTGAAGTTAGTCAAGAGTTAATCCTGAAGTTAGTCCAGAAGAGAAAACCAGAGTTAATCCAGAAGTTAGTCAAGAGTTAATCCTGAAGTTAGTCCAGAAGAGAAAACCAGAGTTAATCCAGAAGTTAGTCAAGAGTTAATCCTGAAGTTAGTCCAGAAGAGAAAACCAGAGTTAATCCAGAAGTTAGTTAAGAGTTAATCCTGAAGTTAGTCCAGAAGAGAAAACCAGAGTTAATCCTAAAGTTAATCCAGAGTTAATCACAAAGTTAATCCAGAAAAGAAAACCAGAGTCAATCCAGAAGTTAATCCTAGAGATAAACCAGAGTTAATCCTGAAGTTAATCCAGAAAAGAAAACCAGAGTTAATCCAGAAGATAAACCAGAGTTAATCCAGAAATTAATCCAGGAGATAAACAAGAGTTAATCCTGAAATTAATCCAGAAGTTAGTCCAGACAAGAAATCCCAGCAGTGTCGGCCTCAAATGAGATGAGATGAGATGAGATGAGATGAGATGAGATTAGATGAGATGAGATGAGATGAGATGAGATGATATGAGATGAGATGAGATGAGATGAGATCCAATGTGTTACGATAAGGCAGGATACGTTACTTTATAATACGATACGTTATCATAATACGATAGGATGCGTTGGGATACGATACGATGCGATACATTACTATATATACTATACTGTACATACTACACTATACCACGCTATACTACACTATACTACACTACACCACACTACACCACACTACACCACACTACACCACACTATACAATACAATACAATACTGTACTGTACTGTGCTATACCATACACTACCATACTATACTATGTGATGAGATAATAATAGTGAAAAGAAGACAAACATTGTCTCTCAGCTCGTCTTCTTCCCTTCATGTGCTGCATCATGTCAAAGGTCAGGCCAGTTCTGGAGACGGTTTGACAGCTGAGCTCAAAACTTTCAGACGTTGAGTTTGATGTTGGACAGTTTTCCAAACACTAAAGTGAAGAACCTGAAATGAAAATCTTTCTTGACTCGAGTTTAGTTACCGTGACGCAGGAGGAAGCGGAGGGAGGCAATCTGTCCGCTCTGTGCGGCGGAGAAAAGAGGCGAAATGCCGTAGATGTTGGTCAGGGAGTGTTTGGCCCCGGCCTTCAGCAGCATCTCGCAGATCTCCAAGTTGCTCTGGACCACGGCTTCGTGCAGCGCCGTGCAGCCATGAATGCAGCGAGTATTGATTGCGGCGCCGCCGTTCAGCAGCGCCGCCACCGCCGTGGGACTGTTCCTCTCACAAGCTGCAGGGGGAGCAACAGGAAGTCTTCAGCGGGAGGTGGACGGTCGGCGAACGTCCACGGGACCGCCTGTCCTTACCTTTGAAGAGCGGAGTCTCTTTATCACTATTGGGAATGTCGAGGTCGGCGCCATTTTCCAGCAGCACCTGAACGCAATCCAGCTGGTGTCTGTTGACAGCCACCATCAGCGCCGTTTCGCCCTGAGCCGTTCTCTTGTTCACCATCCCAGGCTGAGCTGCAGGCACAGGTCATCAGGCAGGTGAACTCACCTGAACACAGACATTTAGGGTGCGTCCTAACAGTCCCTCCTATCTCCTAACAGTCCCTCCTATCTCCTAACAGTCCCTCCTATCTTCTAACAGTCCCTCCTATCTCCTGATAGTCCCTCCTATCTCCTGATAGACCCTCCTATCTCCTAACAGTCCCTCCTATCTCCTAACAGTCCCTCCTATCTCCTAACGGTCCCTCCTATCTCCTAATAGTCCCTCCTATCTCCTAACAGTCCCTCCTATCTTCTAATAGTCCCTCCTATCTTCTAACGGTCCCTCCTATCTCCTAATAGTCCCTCCTATCTCCTAATAGTCCCTCCTATCTCCTAACAGTCCCTCCTATCTCCTAACAGTCCCTCCTAGCAGATCATGTCAGTTACCAAAGCAATAATCTGCCTAGAACAACTTGAAATCATCTAGAACCCAGATCCCAACTAGGAATGTTCCAACACAGTAAAGTCCAGTTTTAGTGCAGCCTCGTCTCACTCTGATTGGTTCTTTATTCACCTGGTAGCCGTTTCCCTTTAGTTCCTCTGTTCCTTTCATTTACATTCAAACCTTGAGATATTTGACTTTATATCAGAGGTTAGAGCCTCAGAGGAAGTGAGAGGAACCACCTTTATACTACTTTTGATCACATTTGGAGTTTTTTCACCACAGCAGACGTCACTAATCTTCAACATCTTTCACTAACTCCTTTAGGAAGCCTCCTGACACCTTTCACTAACTCCTTTAGGAAGCCTCCTAACACCTTTCACTAACTCCTTTAGGAAGCTTCCTAACACCTTTCACTAACTCCTTTAGGAAGCTTCCTAACACCTTTCACTAACTCCTTTAGGAAGCCTCCTAACACCTTTCACTAACTCCTTTAGGAAGCCTCCTAACACCTTTCACTAACTCCTTTAGGTAGCTTCCTAACACCTTTCACTAACTCCTTTAGGAAGCCTCCTAACACCTTTCACTAACTCCTTCAGGAAGCCTCCTAACACCTTTCCTTAACCCTGTGACATCTTTCACGGAGTTAAGGAGAAGTGGATAGGAAAGGAGATAGGAGGGACGACTTGGAAGCTCCCTTAAACTCCCCTGACCACAGACAGGTGAACTCACCTGACAGCAGTACCTGCAGACAGGAGTGTTGGTTGTAGAATGCTGCCTGGTGAACTGCCAGCCAGCCTGGATTACTGGGCAGCATCAGGTTCGTCCCTGGTTTCATTGCGAGAGCTTTCACTCTGTTCACGTCACCTGCACGAATGGCTTCGAACAGAGGCTCCTCCTCCCTGCAGGTGAACATTCGTCAGTCACACTCCGCCTGCACACCTGCCTCAATCTGTGAAGAGGGAACTACTTCCCTCAGAGCTTCTCTAAACTAGATTAGAAATTAAAGCTGCAAGCAGCGTTGGCTGAGACCTCACACCCTGGCCCGTCGGGTTTCGCCCAATCATGGCCTCTGGCCCAATGGCGGCCCTGTTCCCAGCAGGTGGCGCTATGGCTGTGATCAGACCTGGACTCTACCACAACGTGTAAAGTTTGAGCCTGAGCAAACCACGTCGAGGGTAATCCCAGGAAACTTCCTTTTGGAAGGAGAATATTTAAGCTTGTTGTGGCCAGAAAGGCAGATTGTGGACTTCCTGTTGGATTTAGGTCGGGGGTGGCAGAACGTGAGTTTTAGGTCTTGATCAGAGGAATAAGTGAGTTTTGGTTTGATCTCTCTACGACATTCCTACGAGCCGTGGTGTTTGGTTTTCCAATGTATTTGAATGAGGAGGCAGGCGGTGGGATTCGGCGTTCAGAGCTTTGAAATCCGAACCACTGGAGTAACCACGAAGCTGTCCAGAAGTTTTAATGAGAAGCGTCTCCTCTGTCATTTGATTCTGTTTTGAAGGCGATATGATGTTCGCCCTCAGAAGAGACAGCGTTTGCTCAAGAGCCAATTTAAATTGTGGAACGAAAATCTTATTTTGAAAGACAAATTGCGGACTTCCTGTTGGACTTAGGTCGGGGGTGTCGCAGCATGATTTTCAGGACTTGATGATACGAAGGAGTGAGCGTTGGTTTGGTCCCTCTACGACAGTCCTTCGGGCCGTGGTGGTCATTGGTCTTTTTAGTGCAATGTAGGTGGCGCTAGAGAGCACGTTCTAGCACTTTGCAGGTTAGTTTTTGCATTTTCGTATAGTCTGCACCAGTCCCGGTGAGCGTGCCTAATTTGGTGAGTGTTGTGGCGTGTTCAGCGGGTCGTGTTCGGTACTAAGACAGAAAGAAGCGACAGATACAGATACAATAGGGTCCTCGCCTTCGGAGGGCTTCCCTTCCGGGCTCGGTCCCTATTTGTTTCCATTAGTTGCACAGGTTGACGCAGTGAATGCAGATGGGTCCTGTGGTCGCACACGCCGAAGCAGTTTGTGAACAGACGTGGACTCACTGTTCAGGTTCTGGACCAACGTGGACCAGAACCCCGTCATGCCGGCGATACGCCACCATCCTCTTCCCAGAACCTGTCATGAACCGACTCACTGTCCCATCAAACGTCTTTCTGAATGCATGATAGCCAATAGAAAGACGGAAACAGTTTCAACAGCCATCGAGAAGACAAACACAAAGTCACAAAACTTACACATCCATATATATGTGTGTGTGTATACATACATACACACACACACACATATATATATATATATACTTACACAAATACATACATACATACATACATACATACAGTAGAACCTTTGATGTAGGGACGCCCTAAAATCCAAGGGCAAGTGTCCCCTGAAGACAGGTGTCCTCTCTTCGGGGGGACGGGTCAGGAGGACAAATTGTAGGACCAGTTGATAGTGAATGCACCAAACACCAAATATGTTATGGTTATTTAAAAGCACATAACTGAACCAATACAAAGATGTATACAATATATATACATACATGTACTGTATATAAGAATATTGTATACAAAGATGTATACAATATATATACATACATGTACTGTATATAAGATATATACAAAATAATTATTAATAAGATTTAATTCATCATTATGTCTAAAAACACAACCTTTGTATGAATCCTCTATAAGCTCTGTGGGACCAGACTGGAGCCTCTGGGGTGGTTTTGGCCCGCCGGCGTCTGAAGTTTCCACTAATCGGGTCGAGCTCAAGTATTTTGACTGTTTTAGTGTCGTGGGATTACATAGGGTATTGGGATTACACCGTCGTGAGACAGGTTAGTCTGACCCGACTGATGACGTGTTGTTGCAGTAGTAATCATATATAAATAAATAAGACGATACTCCCACTAGAAACACTGTCTCTTGGTGCAGGTGGAGACGTTCCTGAGCACCTTCAGATGGAGCTGAAAGGGCCTCAGGCATCTGAGGTGGTGGAGGTGTGTCCTGTGTGACGCCCAGGTAGCTCTGCACTCTCTTCCTGACTGGCTGCTCCGCCCTCTGCTGCTCCGCCCTCTGCTGCTCCACCCTCTGCTGCTCTGCTGCTCCGCCCTCTGCTGCTCCTTGCTGGTGTTCAGGTGGAGACTGTTGTTTCTCCACCAGTCCTCCAGGTGGCTGATTTCCATGAGGAATCCTTCTCATTGTTGGTGGAGCTCAAACCACAGAACGCTGAAGACCGACCACAGAACGCTGAAGACTGACCACAGAACTCTGAAGACAGACCACAGAACGCTGAAGACCGACCACAGAACACTGAAGACCGACCACAGAACTCTGAAGACTGACCACAGAACTCTGAAGACCGACCACAGAACGCTGAAGACTGACCACAGAACGCTGAAGACCGACCACAGAACACTGAAGACCGACCACAGAACGCTGAAGACCGACCACAGAACACTGAAGACCGACCACAGAACACTGAAGACCGACCACAGAACACTGAAGACCGACCACAGAACGCTGAAGACTGACCACAGAACACTGAAGACTGACCACAGAACGCTGAAGACAGACCACAGAACGCTGAAGACTGACCACAGAACACTGAAGACCGACCACAGAACGCTGAAGACCGACCACAGAACACAGACCGATCAAAGTAAACCGTTCCGTCACCTGAGGGACTAAAGAGCTTCAGACTTTGGGACTGAATTCTCGGCTGAAACCCTCGTGAGCATTAGACATATGAGTTATTACAGTTTGAGGTGCAGAGATGATGCTTGGAATCAGACGTGTTCCAAAATTAGAAAAAGACTGGACTCCAGCCATCCTGCTTTTTAAATATAGATAAATATTCTCTGGGTGGAAAGTAGTAACACACATGTCAAGCTTGAATCTTGGGTCACTCCATCAGGGGGTATGAACTCAGGTTACTACCTGAACGTTAAAGGCTCCTTCATCCTCCCTTTTAGAACCCATAAGAAGAAAAAGAAAATTCAGCGGTGACGTCAGCCAGCTGCCGAAAAAAAAAGCTTTTTCGGCAGGACCGTTCATACTCCGATAAGAAGCTGTCAAACTCGCAGACCACGCCCCCACCGACCACGCCCCCTCACAGCGGCCACGCCCCCTCACAGCAGCCACTCGTCTGTGAAGTGGCGTTTTAACTTTTCAACTGTAGTTTATTTCTGTCCTCCAGTATTTTCAGAAACATTTCTCTGAACTGTTCCAGTAATAAAAGAGTTTCTGTCAGAGCGCCATGCTGGTTGGTTTTAAATACTGGAGCTGACAGCTTTGAGTGATGCGTTCAGGTGCATCACGTAAGTCCGCACTCCGACATTTTATCGAGCTGCGGCGCTCGTACAGTAGCGATGTTACAAGCTAAATATGATTAAAATATGACTGATAGTCATCAGAGAGCTGGAACACGGCAGTGCAGAAGTTTTGGCAGTGTGACACCTACTCAGTTCGGCCAGGGCGGTTGGAACAGCCCAAACTAATTTCCTCGGCCAGAAGGAGTTGGAAGAAGAGATGACGTCATTTTGTTCGGCCGGATCTGCACTGCTGAACTTTCTTCTTGTTCTTATGGAGGAGGAATCGTCCTTTAGGTTCCCCCAAAACTGACCGGAAAACAAAAGAGTGTGAAGAAGTGGCCGAAACAGGTGGACGAGGCGAAGGTTGGCGGGAATACGTACAGATCCGGCGGCTTCTCGGTGGGAGGATTGGGAGAACTGTAGTGGACGGCGGTCCGCGGAGGAGCTGCACTCTGAGAGCTGAGAGCCGCCACCGACCCTACATCTGAGGGATTTATTCCAGAACCGGTTTGATGTAGGCTGCAGGTGCCGCTGGTGTTGCCGCTGATGTTGCTGCTGGTGTTGCCGCTGGTGTTGCCGCTGCCACTGGTGTTGCCGCTGGTGTTGCCGTTGCCATGAGCATCAGTCAGACTGCGTTCGATGGCCAGCTGTATCAGCTCGTCGTCACTCAGGTTGCTGTAGAGAGAATAATCCTCCAGGGCTGAACTGGAACCTTCTGCAGTGGTTCTGGCTGCTGCCATGACGTCGCCGGGAATCTGAAGCAAAGGAACAAAAGTTTCTCTCTCTAGTAACTCGGGGGAAAAAAAGCGTGTTTGTTTCCTGCTGGAAGCTCCTGTTTGAAGAAAGAACAACCAGAAAGTCCTGCAGCTCCTCAACCAGCAGACTGACTGTCCAGAGGACACGAGACACCGGGACTAGATATGTTCTTCACTTCACTTCAACATCAAGAGGAAAAGAACATGAAGGTTTTTCCAAACAAACACAACCAGGAAGTAAATATGAGGATTTCACACCTACTTTTCCCCGTCGGTCCTTCTGCTGTGGGTCAGTGTGAAATGGACAGACCGTGTGTGTGTGTGTGTGTGTGTGGGGGGGGTTATCTTTAGTTTATTTTAGGGACTAGCACCCGCTCTTCACCGACTCTAAAGTTACAGATGCAGCAACAGCTGAGCCATTCTAGTTCACCAGAAATAACACACAACGACCTGATTCATGTCCAGATTGACCTCAATAACAGTCGACTCCAAATTAAAGCTGGAAAACAACAAATTCACTTTAAAATGTAGAAATATTATCCAGGTTAATCTATAATAATACAGGAATAATCTCAGGTAAATTTATAATTAATGCAGGAATAATTTCAGGTTAATTTAAAACTGAGGCAGAAATAATCTATGTTTAATTTAAAACTAAAGTAGGAATAATCCCAGATTAATTATAAATGAATCCAGGAAAAATTTCAAATTAATTTAAAATTTACGCAGAAAAATTCTAAGGTTAATTTAAATCTAAGGCAGAGATAATCTCAGGTTAATCTAAACCTAAGGCAGAGATAATCTCAGGTTAATCTAAACCTAAAGCAGAGATAATCTCAGGTTAATCTAAACCTAAGGCAGAGATAATCTCAGGTTAATCTAAACCTAAAGCAGAGATAATCTCAGGTTAATCTAAACCTAAGGCAGAGATAATCTCAGGTTAATCTAAACCTAAAGCAGAGATAATCTCAGGTTAATCTAAACCTAAAGCAGAGATAATCTCAGGCGTGATGGAAATTATTTGGTTGCTTTGTAGGTAAACCAGTGACAAATCAAATCAGTAAAATGGGATTGAACAGAACTTTTTTGATCCTTTACAGGAAATAGTTTCATTTCAGAACCACGAGAACAACGGTTACTGGAACCAACTCTCATAAATAAAGAAAAAAATTAAGTTTGATCAGTGACTGATCAATCAGCACCATCAGAGGTGATTGATCCTGAATTATGAATCCATTCAAAGATGTTGTTCCAATTCACTTTATTTAGTTTTTCCTTAAAAAAAAAAAAAAAAAAGCACAAATCCAAACAATAAAACATTTAAATCCACGATTCAATCGACACAAAGTTCATCATGTCACATGAAAACAGTTCAGAAACTAAAGAGGTGGAAATGACAGAACGGGTCAAAGGTCATCAGGTGCAGGACTCTCGTCTTCTTTTTTCACTTTGCTGCTCAAAGAAGTGATGGATGTCATCGGAGGTCACCACCTGAAGGAGGGCAGAGGGGTGACTGACGGAGCATCAGAAAGCTGCAGCGATGAAACGCTCGCGACGCTCTCAACTCACCTTCCCCTCAGCCGCAAACCTCTGCAGGAAGTCCTTCAGCTCACTTTTCATGTCATTGTACCCTGGAAGAAAGAACAGTCGCTGGGACATCTCTTTTTTTTTTTTGAAGACTTCCTACTCTTCCTCCTTAATAGGAGAAAACAAGCGCAACCCTCGGTTTCTCTTCAGCGCTGTGGCCGGGCTGACAAAAAGTCACAGCTCCGTTGAAACTCATATCACTTCATGGCCTTTGTAAACTTCTTCAACCCACTAAATTCTAACTATCGGAGCCCAAATTAAATACATGCTGCCTAAAACTGTCGCAGAACGACCAATCACATCATGAGGTTTGTTGACATGTTAAAAAACAGAGGGCCTCCCTTCCACACCCGCCTCGCCCGCTCATTGTGTAGAAAGATAAGGCCGAGCAGAGAAAACATCCTCAAGCCAAGTGGAGTCCTCAACAACAATATCACCATTTTCACACGTCGTGAATTCCTCGTGGGTTTTATAAATTTATAATTCCATTGTGGTTCAACTACGAGTGTAGCTCTAGTTGTGTAAATGTGTGAAATTAATCATCTCTTAAAGTAGAATAAGCTTGTTCAGCTCAGCTAAAACTCACATTAACATTCTTTCCGAAATCATTTAAAGAAATCATTTATTGTAATGACAATTACGTGCGTCGTCTTTCTAATTATGTATTATTGATTTAATAGATGTAACTGGTCTATGGCTCAGTATTGTATGACTGAAAATGTATTTGATATGTTGTTCTTGAACGCTGCTATCTGCAGACTGTTTGTGGGATTGGTAGCTGAGGTCGCGATGACATTCCCGTTTGATCCGGACCGGAGTTAACTTCAGGGAAAAACCCGCCTCGTTTGGGCGACCTGACAACGCCGACGAACTCTGAATGGAAGCTAACAAGAGAGGACATGACGTAGTGCGCAATGCATTCTGGGTAGTAAGCAAACAAAGCTAACCGCACAAATCAGAAGAAGCAGACGCAGAAAGAGAAAGTTGGAAAATATCTCGCGGGCAAACGTGGAGCAGTGAGGAAGATTCTCATTGATCTGGTCTGAAGACGGTGGGTGTGTCCTAATAGTCCCTCCTGTCTCCTAACAGTCCCTCCTATCTCCTAATAGTCCCTCCTGTCTCCTAACAGTCCCTCCTGTCTCCTAACAGTCCCTCCACAGGGTTAAGGTTGTTTGTGGCTATTCATGAGCTAGTTAGCCTAGCCACCACAGGCTAAAGGGGCGGGACTTCCTCTTTTGGTCTGGACCAATCAATGAGCCCTGTTTCTTCTTTACTTCCTCTCTGGTCAGTGTTTGTTTCGGCGACAGCGCCCCCAGACCGGCTGCTGGTGTAACTGCGTGACGCTTTCCAGGTGGTTTGATCCTGAACCAAACGAAGGGGTGAACATTCTCAGCTCCGCCCCCTCCCCCCCCCCCCAAGTGACCCGAGTCCCCGGACTACCAGAATGTGAAAGGCCTCTGAGTACCGTGGATGATCTCCAGCTGCTGCACTCGGTTCAAGTTGTCCAGGGCCGACATCAGAGGGTCGTGTCCCTGTTGCGTCTGTTCGCTGCTCTTCCCTTTGTTCTCGTAGGCCAGCACCGTGTCCGACTCGTCCAGCAGGAAGGGGAGGCCGGCTTCGGACAGACGCTCCTGACAAGAGGACAGGTGAGTCACACATGAAGAAAACAGCACATCCTTTGGTCAAAGCGGCAGTTCAGAGGAAGCTGGTTACCCGGCAGGCGCTGCAGGAGCAGAGTTTAGAGCGCCACGTGGACGGCCAGAACACGGCTCCAGACTGCTCTGCTTTCTGAGCCGCGGCCTGCAGCTCCTTCAGCCTGCAGCTCGGCTCGGCGTCCTGACGCAGCCGCTTACAGCTGGGCTCCACGGCGTCGTCCACCTGACGGGTTTTTCGGCCCATTAATCAAAGCAGCCGCTCTGGAAACCAAACGCCTCAACTTTCGCGTCAGTCTTCTCACCTGCGGCTCCTTAAGAGGACGGTTTGTGTTGGACTCGTCTGCTCTCTGCGACTCCGTCAGCTGTGCCGCTGCGCCTGGAGCTGCAGAAGAAACAACAGCGACAGTGTGTAGCCGCTAACGGCGGGTCGCCGCCGGGTGAACGGCAGGCCTTACCTGCCAGGCGAGCAGCGTAGACCCACAGGAAGGGGTTCTTGTTCATACAGGCCTCGCAGATCATCTCCTGCAGCTCCACGCTGTCCGGTACTGTACAGCCCAGGTGCTGCAGAACACAAGAGGACGTCAGGAGCCAGCAGGGAGCTGCACCGTCATGGCTGCCAACCCCCGTGCTCCTGTCCTCCTGTACCCACCCTGCCATGCAGCCAGTCCTCACACACCACACACTGGATCATCTCGTCCTCCACCTGAGGAACCAGACCAGAATTATTAAATCAGCCGATCTGAGACGAGAGACGGCGTGTCACCAGGTGGAGGAGAGGACTCGCCTGGTCATCGGGGTCTGGATAAGGCCGGCCGCAGGTGCAGTAACTCCCAAAGAAGTTCTGACTGTATTTATTCAGGGTGTTGAGCTCATCCTTCTCCTGACACACACACACACACACACACACACACACACACACACACACACACACACACACACACACACACACACACACACACACACACACACACACACACACACACACACACACACACACACACACACACACACACACACACACACACACACACACACACACACACACACACACACACACCAGTTGGGTTTTGTTGATGAGGGTTAAAAGAGGGTTATGGTTGGAGAGATTTGGTGGATGTGTGTAAACTCACAGGGTGGAGTTTACACTGCAGATCTTTGAACTTCCCGTTTCCACAGTCGCAGCGAAAGTTTCTGCAGAGATCAGGAGGACGAGGAGGTTACGGCGCCGTCAGAAGGAACTCTCAAGCGAAGTCGCTGTCACATGCAAAGCAGTAAAATGTACCGACAGCCGGTTCATCACCTCTTGGTGTAGAGTTCAAAAAGGTCGTGACCTTCATGGCACTTGTACGAACAGGCCAAACAGACACCTGCAGCCTCCCCTCCCTTCGGTGTGCAGGTGTTACAGGCGTAGAGCGCCTGGCGCTTCACGTAGCCCTGGAACACACACAAACACAGACACGCACCCTCACTGTGTGTGCGTTCTAATAATCCCTCCTATCTCCTCTCCTTAACCCTGTGATGTCATCCATGGGGTGAAGGAAAAGTGGATAGGAAAGGAGACAGGAGGGACTTTTCAGAAGCACGCATCCTGTCTCTTCTGAGCCGGTTAGTGAGACGATAAACTGACCTGAGGGTACGAGCAGTGATCCGAGTCACTTCCAGCCAACACAGCAGAAGCTTCCTCCTCCAACTCCTCATCCTCCTGTAGAATATCCACCAGAGACACCGTCTGCTCCTCACACATGTTTACAGGACGACTGTCGAGCAAACGGAGATGGGTTAGGGTAACGAACAGACTTGAAATGTAAGTTGTTCAGCAGCTTGAAAGTGGTGAACGTGTTCGTGTTGTCGATGATAGAAACACACGGCTGCATCGGCGAAGATTAGAAGGTCCCAGATAAGGAGGACTTGGTATAAAAGTTGCACCCTCCGTGTCCTCAGTTCTGCTCTCAGCATCAACGCTTCTGACCAAAATCATTTTTCCCAACACAACCTCCGGCGCAGAGCAAAACCCTCTGAACCACAAACACTCTCATTTTAGATGGAATACATTACTTTCTGACGATCGGCATGAAATTATTTGCTTAACATCCACATATTCAAAAGAAAAAACCTGCTCGTCACATTAATATAGTTCATAATGCCAAGGTTCAGTGCAGGCCTTTGCGGGTAGCAGAGGTTCGCAGGTTTGAATCCCACAGCTGACGGTTCATCACTGTGGCGCCCTGATCATGACCTTTGACCCCACTGCTCCCAGCATGACTGGTTAAAATTCATGCAGAGATGAAGATCCATCCAGTTTGACTCCTATCTTGCAGCAGTTGTGAACACACAGGCTATTAAATACACTCACACTCATTTGGATGTTTGTGCACAGACGGTTCGTCTATTATTGAACTCATTAGAGCTGTTAGCGTCAGTTAGCATCTCCCTGCTAACGCCATCAACAACATCCGGACTCACCGCCAGGAGCCAGGGGCTGGATGGTCTGTTCCCACCGACCCCGATACAAACACCTGGGCGGACGAATGTCGGTAAACTCCGAACTGTAGACTCACACTGGTTGCCCTGTTAGCTCGCTGTTAGCTCCGGCGGCTAACACACTGCTTCCGGGTTACTGCCTGGCGCCACTCTCCGGTAAAAAGGTACGGAGCTGAGAACAACCGCGGGAGGATGAATGGCACAGAAAACACTGTAAAATGTGGAATAACGAACGAGGCTTTTTTTTCTGTCGAGTGTCTTTAAACACGACAGGAAAAAGATAACGGGACTATCGAGGACAGAAGTCACGTGACAGTACAACGCATGCGCACTTTGACAAGCGGGAAGCAGTGATGGCGGCGGCCGCCGCGGTGGGAGCAGCGGAGCTCCGAGCCGAGCTGAGGCTCAGAGACGGACAGCGGCGGGCCGTCAGCGTCCAGGTCCAGGATAACCTGTCGTCTCTCATCTGCGGGCTCGGCGAGCTGAACCGGGCCGCATCGCGGCTCCTCAGCGAGCTGGTGGAGCAGGAGAGGAACCCGGGAGGCGGCGTACAAGGTAAGGACGAGGAGTTTAATCCAAGTATCACGAAGAAGCTTTACAGAAAGATTCTTAATCACTGGTGTCAGCTGTGTTGAAGTGAGGACACACTAAGTTCACGTACCCAGGTTTTTACACAAACGAATATTTCCTCCCTCTGCTTGGCAGGGACCACCTGGTTCAAGCTGCTATGAGCATGACACACCTGTAGGGGGCAGTGTAACGAGAAGCCTGAAACCATGATAGCCAATCAGAATCCTGGAAATTAAACACGAAGTCACGAATTGTGACATAAATTTCCATCTACCCCAGATCTCCACTGTGGCTGCAGTTTTCAGGAGTCGTAGCTGCGTTTATGTATAAAAGTGGAGAAATATCAGCGTTTTTAGTTCCCGTGTATCTGTAAACGTGACCTTTAACCTAACTCGAAACCCAAGTTAGTCGAACGTCACGTGAACAATCCACGCTTAACCCTAACGTGACCCCACGTGGGTTCATGTGACTCCATCTGCCCTTTTCCACTACGTGTTAGTAGTTCGACAAGCTGCAGGCGTTTCTTTGTCTGGTGGTATTTAATACACGTTCGCTCCGCATCATGTCGGGGCGATTACTTGTGCTCGACGGGGAAAAGCGCCGATGTCTCCGCCGACACGGCGGTGGAACTAACATAGTAATGGAGAACGGCCGAGGCGAGTCGGGTTCAGGAGGTAACGGGTGGAAAGGCCCCTCATGGTTCCATGCGACCATGAGGTCAAACCATCCCAGCTTCCCTCAGAGACGTGATTAAACTATAAATACAGACAACTCCCACAACTCCTTGCTTTTAGTGCAAAATAAGTTTACTTTAATGACCCCCCCCCCATTGGGAATATCTTAACTGTTCACATTTTACGTAAATCTCCCAATCAAACTGGCAAATCTGAAACCCTACGTATCTTTAAAAGTATTGTTAGGAACCACTGCTCTCTCTCACCACAGGTATGATCAAAGTTCACCTGCAGGAGGTGAGTCAGGACCTGGAGTTATAGTTTATCTAGTTAATCTTACAGGTTGGACAGTAAAATGGAGATTTGGGGGCCCGTGTTGCTTGATTGACGTTCCTGGTGGAAAGAATGAACTGCGCATTACTGCATAACTCATTTTCTGTGCTTCAGGAGAGGAAGAGCAAGAGGAAGAGGACGGTGACGAGGACGAGGACGAAGAACAAAGTAACGGCATCCTAAACTCTGAAGTACAACCTCCAGCTAAAAGACCCAGGACCTGAGGGCAACCGATGTAGAACTTCAAAGTTCATTTCTGTTTATTTGTATACTTTTATTATTGTATTAAAGTTGTCATGGTAACCATGGTGTCACCAGGATCTTTTTGAAAGTTTCTGACTGGCTTGCAGCTGTGACGTCGTCAGTTTTAACTTGAGATACGCGGCAGCCAATCGGGGCGGAGGAATCTTGAGTGGCTGTCGAAGGCACGTCACAAACACCCACATGCTTTTTTACAGTCCTGCACGCCTCAAGTGTCAATCAGCAGCCCCGGCCTGCGGCTGGCGAGTTTGGTGGCGTGGCGCCGGCTGCAGAGCAGCGCGATACAGACGGGCAGCACGCAGTATCCGACGGCGTGCGGGTCGGCCCGGGTGCAGGAGAACAGAACCAGGAAGAGCTGCAGGTAGGGCAGTAAGAACACCGCCGCCCACATCCAGCCGGGGAGGGCCGGCAGGCGGGCGGCGATGGCCGGCGGCAGAGTGGACGGTCCGGGGTCGCCCCTTTGCACACGCTCCAAGCTCAAGCTGTGGACCTCAAACACGTAGTATGCCGCCATGGCACTCGCCAGCAGGTACAGAGCCACGGCCACCCATCCAATCCTCTGGCGGAAGTTCATCATCCTCCATACTGTGGAAGGAATAGAAATGAGAACGTGGAGGCGACGTCTTAAATCTCTGGCTTTCACAGTCACACGGACTGTTCGTACGCCATCGTTTAAACGTCCTGGTTTTAAAGTGTGGAATCACAGGAGTGGCAAAATTAAAAATGTGGAAATATAAAGAGAATACTACATGAAAATACATTCCGTTTTGTCAATGCTTCTGTTTTGTCTTTGTCATTTACTGGACGAGTCAAGCCGTCTGGAAAAGACAAAAGCAAATCAGCGAGGGCTGTGGGGGGTCTTCCTGTCCAGGGGGACTCGTGTGGCTGTGTAGTAGCAGGAAGTAGACGCATATGCAGGTTTATTTGAAGTAAAAGAGGGACAGTTAAATATGACGGACAAGGACAAATTACAATATTGTACAAGAAATAAAAAAATGTGTAAAGGAAATGAAATACTTCAAACGTATTGTTAATGCAACAGTGCCATCTATCGGCATGAACAGAAATTGCTCAAAATGACGTCTTTGCAATGACAAAAAGACAAAACAGGAGAAGCATTGACAAAATGGAATAAGCAAAGGCAAGATAGAGAAAACTATATGACTACCTTTGTATACTTGTGGTATTATTGATTCTCTTTATTTCCGCATTAATTTCCTTTTAATTTTGGAACTCCTGTGATGCCATATTAAAGGAGCCGCGTTAGCGAGTGGCTTTGTGTGCCGTTTGATCCTGATGCTGCGGGACGTTCATCCACAATTCA
The DNA here is from genome assembly GCF_963383615.2 of Lipophrys pholis. Taxonomy (NCBI): domain Eukaryota; kingdom Metazoa; phylum Chordata; class Actinopteri; order Blenniiformes; family Blenniidae; genus Lipophrys; species Lipophrys pholis. Next base: position 23,618,395 of record NC_137649.1, on the reverse strand, counting down.
CACAAGTTAATAAAAAGTACTGTGTTGTTGTTCATCGTTTAACTGGGAGAAGAGCGTGAACGTGTTAGCAGCCTGTTAGCAGCTCGTTAGCAGCTCGTTAGCAGCCTGTTAGCAGCCTGCTAACCTCTGTTCGGCTCGTTAGCAGCCTCTAAACCTGGTAGTTGGTGTCTGGTTGAATCTGACCTTCCTTCTTCTGCTTCTTTCCAGCTGAATTGGATCTTCTCGGTTCTTCGAGCTTCACGCAGCCTCGCGACCGGCTGCTTCCTGTTTGGTCAGCTGACAGCCTGGTGACGTCATCACACGGAAGTGAACTCAAGGAGTGTTATTAGGACAAAATAAGTCTCTATTTACAAAATTGCATTGACAAAAATCTAATTTATTTTAATGATTTATTCAACTCTAATAACCAACTACTTAGTTACAAAGATTTTCTCACATATAAAGCAAATTTAAAGAATTTAGTTTAGTAATAAACTCTGTTCACAGCGGAGTAATAGAATTAATGAAAATTCAGTTTTCCTTGACTGAAAACTGAATCTGAACCTGGAACTCATCAGTTTATTAGTTGTTCATACAGCATTGCAATTTGGAAATAAATGGAGAACTAAGAAACTATATGTACTTTTATTAATCACTATTGAATTTTATATCCATAAACGTACATTTAGAAATTATACTCCATTGCTAAAGTTGTTTCTGATTTTAGGTTGATCACTATTTTAAATCTCTTAAGTTAACTACAAATTAGAAATGGATATCGATGATCAATATCTGACCAATCACTGAATATAAAAGTGATTAGTAACCCAGACACATAACTCATGCATTCAATTATTTGCTATAATTCTCTTATTAATGAATAGATACACATCTATATTATTTTTCGTGTAGCTACATTTATTTATATTCACGTTACATTTGAATGGATCATGTAATTTAATTTACCGTTGTCTAAGAGTATTTTACTGAGCTGACCTGAACGCATCATATTGATCCTGATATCTCCTCGTTAAGCGAGATAATAAACAGTCTGATTGAACTGAAACACAGAGTCTGTGTTTCCAGCATCTGTCATCCACTACTGGGTTTAACTAAATCGACTGGGTTGATACTTATCGCTGCCAAAAGTAATACTTTAAACATTTCCATTTGGTTGGTCATTGGTTATGGAATTTATTTATCAGTGCTTTAAGCTCACGTGGTGGAAAACTGCAATTTAAGTCAAATACATTTTACCATTTGCTTAAAATTACAACCTGAGCCTGTCATTGATGGAAAAAACAAAACAAACTGTAGAATAATATGTAGAATAACTGATCAGTGATGCTTGGAAGTTAAATGTTCTGTTTTGTTGTTTTATGTTAATTTTGAACGTAATAAATGAAAACAAAATAATCAGCACAGTGAAAATGAAAACTTTAACATGTTGGAAAAAAGTAGTGAGAAGCACAATGCTGCTTTAATGATCGACTACTCAGAGACACACTTTGCATTCACACGGAAACGGTCAAAATACTCTACTGGAGTTTATTCCCTCGTTACATTGACCCGAGCTCCACCTAGTGGGTGAACACAAGAACTGCACGTATCAGCAGCGTGAAACGTGTAGATCAACATGTACAATGGCTCCGTGTCGACTGTATCACCGACACTCTTTGGGTTGTCTTAAGACCCATAACCAGGTGGGTGGAGAGTCTTCACAGGTAGTTGAGGAAGTCTGAGTTAGCACAATGGAAACCAAGCTGATCCTGTGACGATCCAGTCGTTAGTACAGGGATTCAATGGAAATTTTGATTCCTTCATATGATGATTCACAAAGAGAACAATGAAGTGAAAAGAACATGCAGGTCACCACTCTGACAACTGAACTATGGAACGTTGTCAACTGACCCCGAGAGAAAACTGTTGGCTCTTTCTATTCACTCTGGAATTGTTTTTCCCTCTCTAGGGTCAGAGGTTCTCAGCCTTCGATAGCTCAGTTGGTAGAGCGGAGGACTGTAGTGGACAACATTGACATCCTTAGGTCGCTGGTTCAAATCCGGCTCGAAGGAAAACTTTTCATAAAACTGACTTTGTAGAATATCCTGGATCCATTTGTCAGAATCACTCTGAGTCCATGTTCATTCAAGACTTTTGAGGCGTTACAATGGAAGGACAGTACTCCTCAGGACTTCTTGAATGTCAAAGGATAAAGGCTGATTCATCCTCCATAAGAACAAGAAGAAGTTCGACACTCTGGCGTCCAGCCAAACAAGATGACATCATTTTCTTCAGCCAGCTCTCTGACTGAAGATTCATTCAAGACGTTACAACAGAAGGACAGTACTCCTCAGGACTACGTCAACCAGGTGGATGGAGAGTCTTCACAGGTACTTGAGGAAGTGTGAGTTAGCACAATGGAAACCAAGCTGATCCAGTGTCCAAACTTCACCTGGGTATAGTCCTGGGGAATTTTTTCTCCTGGCCGTAAAACAGAGTTGACACCCTTCGATAGCTCAGTTGGTAGAGCGGAGGACTGTAGTGGACAACATTGACATCCTTAGGTCGCTGGTTCAAATCCGCCTCGAAGGAGAACTTTTCATGAAACTGACTTAGTAGAATATCCTGGATCCATTTGTCAGAATCACTCTGAGTCCATGTTCATTCAAGACTTTCAAGACGCTACAACAGAAGGACAGTACTCCTCAAGACTACGTCAACCAGGTGGGTGGAGAGTCTTCACAGGTAGTTGGTGAAGCATGAGTTAGCACGATGGAAACCAAGCTGATCCTTTGTTAAAACTTCCCCTGTGTATAGTCTTGGGGAATCTTTTCTCCTGGCCAGAACACACAGTTGACATTGTTGTACTTTGGAAGTCAAATTCTGCGACAAATCCCAAAAGTCTTTGACTCTCAAATTGTCATGAAACTGTTTTTGTTTTTCTGGTGACGTATCGGAGTCCGATTGCTTTCTACTGGAATTCTACTGTCACATTTCTATATCTTTTCGATCTTCCATGGACAATAAGTAGCAACAACACGACTGCTGGACCATGTCGACTGTCTCACCGACACTCTTTGGGTGTCTTAAGACCCATAACCAGGTGGGTGGAGAGTGTCTTGGGCTATCTTTCCAAGCAGCAAAACATTTTCCCCAACAAACTCCACGATTCAGGATCCTCAGGTGCGTGGAATTTATTTGAGTACTTACATTTTTGCGAAAGTAGAAAACAATACAAAACCAACAGTTTCATTGTCTGAAAACAAACAGATTCTAGAAGTAGTAGTAAAGAAATCCATTGTACTTACAGAAACTTCCTTTGCAAGGGAGACCAATACAAACACCACTGGCTACAAACATTTGCCCCAGACACATGGCACAGGGGTACTTCCGGTTTATAACGTGTCACTTCCGGTTTTTACAGCATCACTTCCGGTTTGCACAATCACTTCCTGTGAGGCGTGAATGCACCATATAGCAACAAAAAACATTTCTCCTAAAATATAACCCTTAGCGAGAGCAGAGCAGAGTCTTCACCGCTTCTTGAGGAAGTCTGAGTTAGCACAATGGAAACCAAGCTGATCCAGTGTCCAAACTACACCTGGGTATAGTCCTGGGGATTTTTTTTCCTGGTCGTTAAACAGAGTTGACACCCTTCGATAGCTCAGTTGGTAGAGCGGAGGACTGTAGTGGACAACATTGACATCCTTAGGTCGCTGGTTCAAATCCGGCTCGAAGGAGAACTTTTCATAAAACTGACTTTGTAGAATATCCTGGATCCATTTGTCAGAATCACTCTGAGTCCATGTTCATTCAAGACTTTTGAGGCGTGACAACAGGACAGTACTCCCCAGGACTACGTCATCCAGGGGGGTGGAGAGTCTTCACAGGTAGTTGAGGAAAGCTGAGTTAGCACATTGGAAACCAAGCTGATCCTGTGACGATCCAGTAGTTAGTACAGGGATTCTGATGTCAAATTTCCATTTCTTTATGAACAATCATCTGAAACAGGCCGAAATAGCTCAGCTGGGAGAGCATTAGACTGAAGATCTAAAGGTCCCTGGTTCAATCCCGGGTTTTGGCAAAGACTGGTCGTAATGGAAGCAGGATAGACAGTCATTTAGGAAACTGCACAGAACTCTGCTGACTGTTGGAAATGGAAGTTTTGATTCCTTCATATGATGATTCACAAAGAGAACAATGAAGTGAAAAGACCATGCAGGTCACCACTCTGACAACTGAACTATGGAACGTTGTCAACTGACCCCGAGAGAAAACTGTAGGCTCTTTCTATTCACTCTGGAATTGTTTTTCCCTCTCTAGGGTCAGAGGTTCTCAGCCTTCGATAGCTCAGTTGGTAGAGCGGAGGACTGTAGTGGACAACATTGACATCCTTAGGTCGCTGGTTCAAATCCGGCTCAAAGGAAAACTTTTCATAAAACTGACTTAGTAGAATATCCTGGATCCATTTGTCGATGTTCATTCAAGACTTTTCAGGCGTGACAATGGAAGGACAGGACTTCTTGAATGCCAAAGGATAAAGGCTGATTCATCCTCCATAAGAACAAGAAGTTCGACACTCTGGCGTCCAGCCAAACAAGATGACATCATTTTCTTCAGCCAGCTCTCTGACTGAAGATTCATTCAAGACGTTACAACAGAAGGACAGTACTCCTCAGGACTACGTCAACCAGGCGGGTGGAGAGTCTTCACAGGTACTTGAGGAAGTCTGAGTTAGCACAATGGAAACCAAGCTGATCCAGTGTCCAAACTTCACCTGGGTATAGTCCTAAGGATTTTTTCTCCTGGCCGTAAAACAGAGTTGACACCCTTCGATAGCTCAGTTGGTAGAGCGGAGGACTGTAGTGGACAACATTGACATCCTTAGGTCGCTGGTTCAAATCCGGCTCGAAGGAGAACTTTTCATAAAACTGACTATGTAGAATATCCTGGATCCATTTGTCAGAATCACTCTGAGTCCATGTTCATTCAAGACTTTTGAGACGTTACAATGGAAGGACAGTACTCCTCAGGACTTCTTGAATGTCAAAGGATAAAGGCTGATTCATCCTCCATAAGAACAAGAAGAAGTTCGACACTCTGGCGTCCAGCCAAACAAGATGACATCATTTTCTTCAGCCAGCTCTCTGACTGAAGATTCATTCAAGACTTTCAAGACGTTACAACAGAAGGACAGTACTCCTCAGGACTACGTCAACCAGGCGGGTGGAGAGTCTTCACAGGTAGTTGAGGAAGTCTAAGTTAGCACAATGGAAACCAAGCTGATCCTGTGACGATCCAGTAGTTAGTACAGGGATTCTGATGTGAAATTTCCATTTCTCTATATAAAATCATCTAAAACAGGCCGAAATAGCTCAGCTGGGAGAGCGTTAGACTGAAGATCTAAAGGTCCCTGGTTCAATCCCGGGTTTCGGCAAAGACTGCTCTGCTACTGGTCGTAATGGAAGCAGGATAGACAGTCATTTAGGAAACTGCACCGAATTCTGCTGACTGTTAGAAATGGAGGTTTTGATTCCTTCATATGATGATTCACAAAGAGAACAATGAAGTGAAAAGACCATGCAGGTCACCACTCTGACAACTGAACTATGGAACGTTGTCAACTGACCCCGAGAGAAAACTGTTGGCTGTTCCTATTCACTCTGGAATTTCTTTACCCTCTCTAGGGTCAGAGGTTCGCAGCCTTCGATAGCTCAGTTGGTAGAGCGGAGGACTGTAGTGGACAACATTGACATCCTTAGGTCGCTGGTTCAAATCCGGCTCGAAGGAAAACTTTTCATAAAACTGACTTAGTAGAATATCCTGGATCCATTTGTCGATGTTCATTCAAGACTTTTCAGGCGTGACAATGGAAGGACAGTACTCCTCAGGACTTCTTGAATGCCAAAGGATAAAGGCTTGTTGGGGTCAGCGTGTGATCAGAATATGCAAATTACCCTAGTGGTAGGCTACCGGAAGGTTCTACCCTGTCAGAGGTAATTTACATATAAACGAATCGCCAAACAGAAGTAAATTGTTATTTACGGGTTGACAATTACTGATCACTAGCGGTAGGCCACCAAAGTAATGGATTACTGGAGTAATAGATTACTAAGGTAATGTACCAAGTGTAAGTTATGCAAAGCTATAAAGGTTGATTGGAGTAAATAGTCAGTTATCGGCCAACAGCTTTGAGCTAAAAAGGGGTCGCCTGACGGGAGGAACCTCCACGGGGTCCAATCGCAAAGGCGGTCCACCAGTGGCACGACCGGTCAACAGGCGTGACGGGTCACTCCTTTGTTGACAACTGCGGGTCAGTGGCGTGACCTATCAATGAACAACGGTACTTGATTACGAGTGATGATTAAATTACGGAGAGCAACCTATGATTCAAGTTATCAATGAAACAAACCTGCGATTTGTAAGTCAATAACTGAGGGGAGGCTGAATTACTTCGGTGGAGTGGACCACCGAAGGTGATCTGCAAGTAATTTAGAATGGATTGTTAATCAAACAAGTTTGGTTATTTATCTAATAACAATCGGGAGTAATCAAGGAGGAGTTGGAATTAATTAAGTAGAGTCGGGGTTTACTAATTAAATACAATGAGTTATTTGAATGAGCTAAACCATTGAAATTGAATTAAATGCAGTTAGGATTATTAATTGGATAAACTTGCGCTTTATGAATTAATAATACTGGATAATTGGATGCTGAGATGCACGAAAACCACTTAAAAATGATTAAAAGCACTCTTGAGTATTAATTGAATAAATTGACTAATTTATTAATTAATAAAGCATACAAATTATCTATCTGCAACAAAAATAAATGAACAATAGCTTAGAGACAATTCAAGTTGTGATTAGGTTAACTGGGTAACAGATCAATCAATAATAGTGCGGGTAATTAACCACAGAAAATGCGATGAAACACTTAAAATTATTTAAAAGCAATGCGGGTTATTCCCGTGGAAAACCTGCATTCATTCGCCAACGCCTCCTAGGTGTGTTAAATTACCCAAAGCGTTAAAATCATTGAAATTGATTTAAACCATTCAAACTATTAATCAATTGAATATTACCGTTACTTAATCAAAGTCGGGGCACCAGCTGAAGTTAGGGTCTTAAACGAAACATCAGTCTTAAAAAAGAAAGTTCAATTAAAATGTTTAAATTATTATTTCTGATTGAAATGATAATCGCAATTTAACTGAAGCAGGAAAGGAAGGCTGTAAATCCGAGCACTGACTGTTACAACCAGCAGTTGTCGCTGAAAAGCACACAAAAACCACCAAGAATCGTTCAATTCAACTATTAAGTGTTTATTAACAAACGTCTATTCCTAAATCATCAATCTATGAATCACATCTAATCAATAAACATCAAGCAAGATCTCATAAAACAACACAATACAAAACAAAGCCAGCTAATAAAGTGTGTGTGTGTGTGTGTGAGTGTGTGTGTGTGTGTGCGGGTTTGTGGAGCGAAAGGGGCGTGACTTGGTGAGAGGGTAATGACCACGAACGTCCACCAGAGGGAGGTAGACGTCGGCGGTCCTGTGTAATCACCCGATCTGGCCACTAGGTGCGCGTCGGCGCGCGGGGCAGTTGTGATGACTTAATGCAACCACCAGATGGCGGTACGAGCGGTTGCAATTACCCACGCGACTACCAGAGGGCGCCAAACGGCTCGGCGACCCGGCGAGGAAATCGATGTGATTACCCACCCGGTCACCAGAGGCGCTCGGCGTGCTCTGCCTGGGATAGCGTGACGTCACTGAGCTCCGCACGGGCCGTAGCCGTCGGGAGCGCGCCGGATTCCTTGTGGCCGAGAAATCCGAGCCGCAGTGAACTACACACGGTCCCAGGGACGCACTGAAAGGAGGCGCTTGGAGGCAGCGGCGGCCGTACCGTGCGCTGGTTAGTGAACAGGGAAACAGAGGAGAAGAGGAGAGAGAGAGAGGAGAGAGGAGGGGGTGTCTGACTGTGTACACTGACGCGACCGCCTCAGCTTACACGTACAGAGTCCAAAAACGGCTGTTCAGGCAGAGATGGACTCTGGGAGCAGAAGCGTGAGCTGAGGATGAGGAGGCTCGCGCGTGCGTGCGATGATTCGCGTGGATGGCCGTCCACGCGTAGACACAAAAGTACTCAGAAACAGGGATCGGCGTCCCAAAGTTACAAGTACCAACAATAAACACACAGCAATAATAATATCACGTTATTCTAATTCCTGCCCAGACTCTAAGCCTTACTTGGTTGGACGAGGGGGAAACGTGCTTCCGTGGCCAGGTGAAATCCGTCGATTTGTGGCCGCGGGCGGTTCTCTGGCGTCCCAGAAAATAGAGACCTGACGTGGACTACGGAGGGGAAACCCGTAGTGTGATCCGAGGGGCGATCAGCAGCTTCTTGCGATGAGGGGGGGAGTGAAGAAGCGATGCTCAGGTCGGTCTGCAGACGAGCGTGCGGTTGCAGCGCGCGCTCGGGGTCCGGATGATGCAAACAAAAAAAGGGAAGAAAAAAAAAGAAGGGGAAACCAAAAATAAAGGGAATTCCCGCTTTCCTTGAGCTCGTCCAGCGAGGTGAAGAAAATTCAGGCCCGGTCCAGGTGCGTTAACACGAGGCGCTTTGTCTCCGTACGAAAAGGTGCGTCTGGGTTGACGCGATTTCGTTTTGGAAGAGGCTGGATCTCTTCCCGGGCCTGAATTTATACCGTTATGATGTCTTCCGGGCTCCCCGCGGCGTTGGCCGTGGTTCAGCCAATCCACGCGGGGTTGGCTTGCGCGTCACCGGGCCGGTGACCCGGTGATGACGGGATTTTGGGTCCCCCTGCCGTCGAGCTGCAGTGCCGCAGCTAGAGGAGGGGGGACCCGGGGGCCCCCCAGGGGGGGGTCATGTGATCAATGGCGAATTTTCCAGGGTTGAGCACATGGTTTCTTTGTTCTCAAAGAAACGTGGCTCACCCCCCTCCTCGCCCCCCCCCCCTTCCTCATGAGGGTGAGTGAACAAAGGATTTTGGCTCCAACATCCCCCCTTTGTTCCGAAGAGTGGGATGCAGGTCACAGTCTTTGGAGCAAACCTGGGCCGAACAATCCATAGAATCTGTGAACGTCCCCATGTCCTGTGAAACATACTGTCCTTCTCTGTCCACCAGTTCACATGTGAGGTTATTTCCTGAGCAGGCTGGGCTAGTCTGGGCAGGCTAAGGCTAGTCTGGGCAGACTTACTATTTCTATTCTAACTATCTAAGCACACATACATTTCATTTCTTAAGGGTCGTCACCAGTGAACATGAAAGAGGTAGGAAAGGGACAGGAGAGTGAGAAATAGGAAGGGAACGGGTGGTTAGGAAAAGGGTTAGTAGGCCGTGCCTTCACCTCTTGGTTGGGTGAGGGCTGGCCTATTGTGTGTTTGTGGATGGGCCCACAAAACGTGGCGAGACCAGGGTCAGGGAATCCAGTCGGGCCTGTAGTTTCTGGATGTACTTGTACATCGCGTACGCCACTACGGCCGTGATGATCCAGCCACTGAGCAACATTCCGAGCGCTGCCATGCTGATGGGATGGTCTTGGTATGGGTGTCCACCTGCCCGCCTAGGGAAAGTGGCTGAGAGCCCTGTGGGCTTTAAATTGAATTTAATCAATTTGGTTCCCTCAGCCAGAAGCTGGCTTTGGAGGGTGGCATCAATTGTGAAATTGTGCCCGACGAATGCATCCATCATCTCAATCTCCACCTCGTGTCGGTCGGCATCGAGATGATGGAGGATTATGTCGTCAATGTGTACTGTAGCCCCTGGTGGGACATTGAGGAATATTGTTTGATTGGGCAGGGTGAGCTTGGTGGCTATATCATGGCGGTCGTAGGACATGGTCGCTTCAGAATGAGGTGTGTTGACGAGCCATCGACTACCTGCTCTCTCTACTCTGGTCTCGGTTCCTTCATCTTTGATGGACAAACTACCTTGACATTTCTGCTCCGGGGCGTCTGCCTCAGCCCACATAGATAGTTGGTGACATCTCTAATGAAAGGGTTGCTGGGACAGATCCAGTGAATGTCTTTGGTGTTTGTGCACATGCTGAGATTGGGGACCAGGTAGAGTGAGGGGTTGTCGTCGTGGTAGGCGAGTGTGGGTGGCGTTCGGAGGTGTACGTGTGTGTTACCCTCCCAGAATCCCACATTCAATACGGTTTTTAAACGGTACACATTCTGCTTTTCAATGATTGGTAGGTTTAGGATAAATCCTAACTCTAGGTTCTGTGGGTTCACAGAGATCGGAATAGCACTGCCGAGACTATATGCCAGATGTACCTGTGAAGGTTGTACAACAGTGGTGGTAGTGGTCTTGAGAATCTGTTCAACCAGTGTTAGTGGAACTAAGTACGTGGGGATCTTCCCGGTACTGAGGCTACTCACGGAGGAACTGACTTCTCTAAGGAGATCTTGCATAAGATCCCTGACTATTCGCACATACGTTATGTCCTCACTGACGATACTTGACAAGGTTGTTAAGGCATGCAAGGTGTTATTGATTAAAGCAGAATGCAAGTTTACAGTGAGTATGGTTCCCTGAACCGTTTTGGTCAAGCCTTGTAACTGTTCACTCTGTATTAGGAGTCTCTGTTGGATTTCCGGCATTTCTTCTTCGAGTTCCCCGACATGTCTCTGAAGGGCCTTCAGGCTGACCGAGTTGGCTGCGGAGAGGCCAATCGAGAACAGCGAGCCGATGCCTGCTGCTGCGGAGAGCAGTGCACCGAGGAACCGCTTGGGTCGCTTACCGTCGCTGAGGTCTTTCTCAGTGACCATGAATTTGTCCAACTGTTCAAGCATGTGAACCGTTGCCTGTTTCGCATGCTCGATGGTGTCGGTGGTCTGGATTCCGCTTAGCCTTCCCTCAGTCAGCTGGGGGGGCTTGCGGATGTGGTTGCGGTATACATCCCAGGGGTCTAGGCGCACGTAGAACCTCTGGGTGTATAAGCCGCACCGGGTGATGAGAAGTCCAGGCGACCCCTGAAGGATGATGCCCGTTGGGGGGCCTGGTTCAACTATCATCATGGATGAGGTGACTCGGAGGCTGAGCAGGATGCCAAAAATCCAAGGGAGATCCATCCTGGAACAGATGAAGCGGAGAGATGTGATCACGATGTGGGGATTGTATAGTGGAGATCCATCGTTCGCCAGTGCGCATAGGAATGATGGATGCTCTCTCAGAGACTGATAGCTCCTAGACTGCCGCGACTGCTGGCCGTCAGGGAGCATGACAAGAGGGGTGTTTGAGCCAGATTCTTTGGAAGGCGTACACATGGGATTAGAACTTCTGGACTCGATGGCAGCGTTCATGCTGTCAGAAGAGGGAGGGTCCATGTCTGGACCGATTCGAGTCGGGTTGCGTACTTGGGCCCAAAGGTACCCGCGACGGCAATCGATCAGTGGGGCTAATCGGTTAAGGAGATCTTGGCCAATGAGTAATGGTTCTGTGTCCAGCGTGGTGACATAGATGGGATGCACCAAAGACATCTCTTGGAAAGTGACATCCACCCAGACGCGTTGGGTGATGGGTGAAGTGTCCTGAGTGAAGCTTCTGATGTTAATGCTGCAAGCTTCGACCTGCAGTGGCTTTCCAAGAGACAGCAGAGCTCTCGCAAGCTCGGCGAAGGTGGCTGAACACATTAGGCTTATTTCGGACCCGGAATCTAACAGCGCGAGGGCGTTTACACATCCTCCCACCACCACGGATGTGTAGATGCGGTTGGCGTTCTCTCGGTGCACGAGATTGCCTAAGAAAGTCAGGAACGGCAAATCGGTGGACTGGGAAGCTGTCGTTCTTGAACGTTCTCCCGCCTCACCTGTTTCTCCCCCCCACCCGACAAGGTAAACCTTGTTTGTGGTGGGTCGGGGCCGCCGCTCTAGTCAGGAGGGAGGGGGCCTACGTCCCCGTCCCCTTGAGGGGGGGTGGCGCCCCCTTTGGTTGGACAGGTCCAAGTTCTGTACAGCCTCTTTGATGCAGGTTTGAACCCACTGCTGTAGCTCAGTCTTTAACTGGTCAGCTCTGTAGCGACCGTGGTCCCTTTCCGAACCTTTCATTTTCCACTTTGAATTCGGGTCGGGCCCTTTCTTCGGTTGGAAGTTTTGTTCTGACCTGGCCCATTTTCCACCCTTTTGATTCGGTGGAATACCCTTCTGGCTCTGTTGTCCCCCCTTTTGATTTGGTTGTGCGCCTTTCTGCTCAGACGGAGAGGGTGTACCAGACCCTCCTCCAGCATTCGTTCTGGGTGTCGGCAACTCATCGCCCTCAAGCCTCAAATCCGTGTTTTCCCTTGGCTCCATTTCCAGGACCCTCTGGTCAATGTCAGGCTTCTTACCCGGGCATTGACGCAATTCCCACACCATCTGCGCGTGCTGGCGCAGTTCCTTCATGGTGGGTTTGGCGGTCCTGCAAAATAGAGCCACATCGAACCTCCCACTGTCGTGGAGGTTGTTGACAAACAGAGACTTGAAGGCGTGATCTTCCTCCAACCCCGGTGCATTGCGGCCTTGGAAGTAGGCCACTCGTAGGCGCCTGTAATACTCCTTTGGCGGTTCAGACTTCCGTTGGGTGATCGCGAATGCACCAAACGTTGCCGAAGCAGGGTCATTGTACAATGAATACTCTTCCCGGAGAGCCTGGCAGAGGGTGGAGTACCGGTCTCGGGTGTCTGGCGGCAGGGATTCCATGAAAACATGGACTGTTCTGGACGTTGTTTTCCAGAGAAGCTTTAGCTTCTCCCGCATGGAAGGACGTGCGATGTCGAGGAGGCAGCGTTCAACCTCACGGAGGTAGTCCTCGATACTCGCGTCCTTGTTGCTCGGGTCAAAGCGTTCGATGTCCTTTGCGAGGGATTCGAGCTGGCGGGTCCGGACATCCCACCCCCTCACGGGACTGGGGCCGTCAGAGTCCTCTGACGACAGTTCCCCGTGGACTGCTGTCTGACGCGGGTCGGGGCCGCTAGGGCCATACAAGGGAGGTCTACTGGGGTGTAGAGGCACCCTCCTGGACCCCTGCTCCCGACTGCTAGCGTCGCGTGGGGGCTGCAGATGGGAAGGAGTGGCGGAGTCGTCGAAGCGCACCGTGCTGCGGCTGCGCGTGGGCTGAAAAGAATCACCATCTAAGCTATATGAGGCGTCATACCTCTGCGTTGTGGCGCATGAGGAGTCGATAGTGCCAGACCTCTCTGGCGAAGCCAGATTACGACGACCCCAATTAGGGTCACGTTGCGCACCTAGGGTGGCAGTGTAAAGCTGGTGTCGGAGATTTTCTTCCCTCTCCATGCCCATCGCGATTAGCGACTGAGCTTCTTCTAGGTTTTCCTTTAACTCCTGGATCTGAGGCTCACTCTCTAGTGTGCACTCATCGACCTTCGTCTCCTTATGAGGAGGCAGAGCCCGTTGCTTCTCGGGCTCTGAAGGCTGATCCTCGTCCTTGGAGGCGTCCAGCTCCTGTCGGAGGCGAGCGTTGTCCTTGGATAGCCTCTGGTTGTCCAGACGCAGCCGATCCGTACGCTCCTCCGCCTCCTTTGACTGTAGCTCTGCTCTACGCTGGTAGAGCAGGCTGATCTGGCCCAGGACGTCCGGCACTGTACGTGCCGGCTTGTCCCCTGGGTTGTTGACAAAACTTACCAGCTCTCGGATCTTTTCTTCGCAAATCTCAACGCTGTAGCGTTCGAGATTTGCTTTCTCCTCCAAGGAGAGACGGACGAGGTGGGACACCACGTCTCGTATGGCCGGCTCAGTTAGCACCGGCGGAGCCTCGGCTCCCTGTGCCCGGGAACTCTTACCCTCCATTGAGTGGTTGAGATTTACGCCCGAAGTCAACAACGTTTAGCTGTGGTTAACGGCAAATTAGCTTTGCTACTGCACAGGTAACGGCTGTACCTGTGTCTTACAAACCTCTCGGTTTCGTTAATTGCTCGAGCTGCACCCTATCCAAGTTAGTCAGATGCGTCTAACACCTTGGCGAGCAATATTGTTAGTGTCTATTAATCGTAGTCAGAAATCTTAACACAGCGTGTTAATCATGCGTAGAATGCAGGGAAAGCAAGGCACTAACCACTTCACAACTGATTTCACACCACAAGTGACTTTGTTCGACAGTGCTGAAAAAGTGTATCTTGAAAACCAATTCTGGGAGAATAAAGTTAACGGCTACACCTTAAGTGAACGATTCAGGATTATTTTGTGCAGTTATTCGTAACAATGCTGGTTTACAACAGCCTCACACGGGGCACCATTATGTTGGGGTCAGCGTGTGATCAGAATATGCAAATTACCCTAGTGGTAGGCTACCGGAAGGTTCTACCCTGTCAGAGGTAATTTACATATAAACGAATCGCCAAACAGAAGTAAATTGTTATTTACGGGTTGACAATTACTGATCACTAGCGGTAGGCCACCAAAGTAATGGATTACTGGAGTAATAGATTACTAAGGTAATGTACCAAGTGTAAGTTATGCAAAGCTATAAAGGTTGATTGGAGTAAATAGTCAGTTATCGGCCAACAGCTTTGAGCTAAAAAGGGGTCGCCTGACGGGAGGAACCTCCACGGGGTCCAATCGCAAAGGCGGTCCACCAGTGGCACGACCGGTCAACAGGCGTGACGGGTCACTCCTTTGTTGACAACTGCGGGTCAGTGGCGTGACCTATCAATGAACAACGGTACTTGATTACGAGTGATGATTAAATTACGGAGAGCAACCTATGATTCAAGTTATCAATGAAACAAACCTGCGATTTGTAAGTCAATAACTGAGGGGAGGCTGAATTACTTCGGTGGAGTGGACCACCGAAGGTGATCTGCAAGTAATTTAGAATGGATTGTTAATCAAACAAGTTTGGTTATTTATCTAATAACAATCGGGAGTAATCAAGGAGGAGTTGGAATTAATTAAGTAGAGTCGGGGTTTACTAATTAAATACAATGAGTTATTTGAATGAGCTAAACCATTGAAATTGAATTAAATGCAGTTAGGATTATTAATTGGATAAACTTGCGCTTTATGAATTAATAATACTGGATAATTGGATGCTGAGATGCACGAAAACCACTTAAAAATGATTAAAAGCACTCTTGAGTATTAATTGAATAAATTGACTAATTTATTAATTAATAAAGCATACAAATTATCTATCTGCAACAAAAATAAATGAACAATAGCTTAGAGACAATTCAAGTTGTGATTAGGTTAACTGGGTAACAGATCAATCAATAATAGTGCGGGTAATTAACCACAGAAAATGCGATGAAACACTTAAAATTATTTAAAAGCAATGCGGGTTATTCCCGTGGAAAACCTGCATTCATTCGCCAACGCCTCCTAGGTGTGTTAAATTACCCAAAGCGTTAAAATCATTGAAATTGATTTAAACCATTCAAACTATTAATCAATTGAATATTACCGTTACTTAATCAAAGTCGGGGCACCAGCTGAAGTTAGGGTCTTAAACGAAACATCAGTCTTAAAAAAGAAAGTTCAATTAAAATGTTTAAATTATTATTTCTGATTGAAATGATAATCGCAATTTAACTGAAGCAGGAAAGGAAGGCTGTAAATCCGAGCACTGACTGTTACAACCAGCAGTTGTCGCTGAAAAGCACACAAAAACCACCAAGAATCGTTCAATTCAACTATTAAGTGTTTATTAACAAACGTCTATTCCTAAATCATCAATCTATGAATCACATCTAATCAATAAACATCAAGCAAGATCTCATAAAACAACACAATACAAAACAAAGCCAGCTAATAAAGTGTGTGTGTGTGTGTGTGAGTGTGTGTGTGTGTGTGCGGGTTTGTGGAGCGAAAGGGGCGTGACTTGGTGAGAGGGTAATGACCACGAACGTCCACCAGAGGGAGGTAGACGTCGGCGGTCCTGTGTAATCACCCGATCTGGCCACTAGGTGCGCGTCGGCGCGCGGGGCAGTTGTGATGACTTAATGCAACCACCAGATGGCGGTACGAGCGGTTGCAATTACCCACGCGACTACCAGAGGGCGCCAAACGGCTCGGCGACCCGGCGAGGAAATCGATGTGATTACCCACCCGGTCACCAGAGGCGCTCGGCGTGCTCTGCCTGGGATAGCGTGACGTCACTGAGCTCCGCACGGGCCGTAGCCGTCGGGAGCGCGCCGGATTCCTTGTGGCCGAGAAATCCGAGCCGCAGTGAACTACACACGGTCCCAGGGACGCACTGAAAGGAGGCGCTTGGAGGCAGCGGCGGCCGTACCGTGCGCTGGTTAGTGAACAGGGAAACAGAGGAGAAGAGGAGAGAGAGAGAGGAGAGAGGAGGGGGTGTCTGACTGTGTACACTGACGCGACCGCCTCAGCTTACACGTACAGAGTCCAAAAACGGCTGTTCAGGCAGAGATGGACTCTGGGAGCAGAAGCGTGAGCTGAGGATGAGGAGGCTCGCGCGTGCGTGCGATGATTCGCGTGGATGGCCGTCCACGCGTAGACACAAAAGTACTCAGAAACAGGGATCGGCGTCCCAAAGTTACAAGTACCAACAATAAACACACAGCAATAATAATATCACGTTATTCTAATTCCTGCCCAGACTCTAAGCCTTACTTGGTTGGACGAGGGGGAAACGTGCTTCCGTGGCCAGGTGAAATCCGTCGATTTGTGGCCGCGGGCGGTTCTCTGGCGTCCCAGAAAATAGAGACCTGACGTGGACTACGGAGGGGAAACCCGTAGTGTGATCCGAGGGGCGATCAGCAGCTTCTTGCGATGAGGGGGGGAGTGAAGAAGCGATGCTCAGGTCGGTCTGCAGACGAGCGTGCGGTTGCAGCGCGCGCTCGGGGTCCGGATGATGCAAACAAAAAAAGGGAAGAAAAAAAAAGAAGGGGAAACCAAAAATAAAGGGAATTCCCGCTTTCCTTGAGCTCGTCCAGCGAGGTGAAGAAAATTCAGGCCCGGTCCAGGTGCGTTAACACGAGGCGCTTTGTCTCCGTACGAAAAGGTGCGTCTGGGTTGACGCGATTTCGTTTTGGAAGAGGCTGGATCTCTTCCCGGGCCTGAATTTATACCGTTATGATGTCTTCCGGGCTCCCCGCGGCGTTGGCCGTGGTTCAGCCAATCCACGCGGGGTTGGCTTGCGCGTCACCGGGCCGGTGACCCGGTGATGACGGGATTTTGGGTCCCCCTGCCGTCGAGCTGCAGTGCCGCAGCTAGAGGAGGGGGGACCCGGGGGCCCCCCAGGGGGGGGTCATGTGATCAATGGCGAATTTTCCAGGGTTGAGCACATGGTTTCTTTGTTCTCAAAGAAACGTGGCTCACCCCCCTCCTCGCCCCCCCCCCCCTTCCTCATGAGGGTGAGTGAACAAAGGATTTTGGCTCCAACAGGCTGATTCATCCTCCATAAGAACAAGAAGAAGTTCGACACTCTGGCGTCCAGCCAAACAAGATGACATCATTTTCTTCAGCCAGCTCTCTGACTGAAGATTCATTCAAGACGTTACAACAGAAGGACAGTACTCCTCAGGACTACGTCAACCAGGTGGATGGAGAGTCTTCACAGGTACTTGAGGAAGTGTGTTAGCACAATGGAAACCAAGCTGATCCAGTGTCCAAACTTCACCTGGGTATAGTCCTAAGGATTTTTTCTCCTGACCGTAAAACAGAGTTGACACCCTTCGATAGCTCAGTTGGTAGAGCGGAGGACTGTAGTGGACAACATTGACATCCTTAGGTCGCTGGTTCAAATCCGGCTCGAAGGAGAACTTTTCATAAAACTGACTTAGTAGAATATCCTGGATCCATTTGTCAGAATTACTCTGAGTCCATGTTCATTCAAGACTTTTGAGGCGTGACAACAGAAGGATAGTACTCCTGAGGGCTTTTTGAATGTCAAAGGATAAAGGCTGATTCATCCTCCATAAGAACAAGAAGAAGTTCGACACTCTGGCGTCCAGCCAAACAAGATGACATAATTTTCTTCAGCCAGCTCTCTGACTGAAGATTCATTCAAGACGTTACAACAGAAGGACAGTACTCCTCAGGACTGCGTCAACCATGCGGGTGGAGAGTCTTCACAGGTAGTTGAGGAAGTCTAAGTTAGCACAATGGAAACCAAGCTGATCCTGTGACGATCCAGTAGTTAGTACAGGGATTCTGATGTCAAATTTCCATTTCTCTATATAAAATCATCTAAAACAGGCCGAAATAGCTCAGCTGGGAGAGCGTTAGACTGAAGATCTAAAGGTCCCTGGTTCAATCCCGGGTTTCGGCAAAGACTGCTCTGCTACTGGTCGTAATGGAAGCAGGATAGACAGTCATTTAGGAAACTGCACAGAACTCTGCTGACTGTTAGAAATGGAGGTTTTGATTCCTTCATATGATGATTCACAAAGAGAACAATGAAGTTAAAAGACCATGCAGGTCACCACTCTGACAATTGAACTATGGAACGTTGTCAACTGACCCCGAGAGAAAACTGTTGGCTGTTCCTATTCACTCTGGAATTGCTTTACCCTCTCTAGGGTCAGAGGTTCTCATAAAACTGACTTAGTAGAATATCCTGGATCCATTTGTCAGAATCACTCTGAGTCCATGTTCATTCAAGACTTTCAAGACGCTACAACAGAAGGACAGTACTCCTCAAGACTACGTCAACCAGGTGGGTGGAGAGTCTTCACAGGTAGTTGGTGAAGCATGAGTTAGCACGATGGAAACCAAGCTGATCCTTTGTTAAAACTTCCCCTGTGTATAGTCTTGGGGAATCTTTTCTCCTGGCCAGAACACACAGTTGACATTGTTGTACTTTGGAAGTCAAATTCTGCGACAAATCCCAAAAGTCTTTGACTCTCAAATTGTCATGAAACTGTTTTTGTTTTTCTGGTGACGTATCGGAGTCCGATTGCTTTCTACTGGAATTCTACTGTCACATTTCTATATCTTTTCGATCTTCCATGAACAATAAGTAGCAACAACACGACTGCTGGACCATGTCGACTGTCTCACCGACACTCTTTGGGTGTCTTAAGACCCATAACCAGGTGGGTGGAGAGTGTCTTGGGCTGTCTTTCCAAGCAGCAAAACATTTTCCCCAACAAACTCCACGATTCAGGATCCTCAGGTGCGTGGAATTTATCTGAGTACTTACATTTTTGGGAATGTAGAAAACAATACAAAACCAACAGTTTCATTGTCTGAAAACAAACAGATTCTAGAAGTAGTAGTAAAGAAATCCATTGTACTTACAGAAACTGCCTCTGCAAGGGAGACCAATACAAACACCACTGGCTACAAACATTTGCCCCAGACACATGGCACAGGGGTACTTCCGGTTTATAACGTGTCACCTCCGGTTTTCACAGCATCACTTCCGGTTTGCACAATCACTTCCTGTGAGGCGTGAATGCACCATATAGCAACAAAAAACATTTCTCCTAAAATATAACCCTTAGCGAGAGCAGAGCAGAGTCTTCACCGCTTCTTGAGGAAGTCTGAGTTAGCACAATGGAAACCAAGCTGATCCAGTGTCCAAACTTCACCTGAGTATAGTCCTAAGGAATTTTTTTCCTGGTCGTTAAATAGAGTTGACACCCTTCGATAGCTCAGTTGGTAGAGCGGAGGACTGTAGTGGACAACATTGACATCCTTAGGTCGCTGGTTCAAATCCGGCTCGAAGGAAAACTTTTCATAAAACTGACTTTGTAGAATATCCTGAATCCATTTGTCAGAATCACTCTGAGTCCATGTTCATTCAAGACTTTTGAGGCGTTACAATGGAAGGACAGTACTCCCCAGGACTACGTCATCCAGGGGGGTGGAGAGTCTTCACAGGTAGTTGAGGAAAGCTGAGTTAGCACATTGGAAACCAAGCTGATCCTGTGACGATCCAGTAGTTAGTACAGGGATTCTGATGTCAAATTTCCATTTCTTTATGAACAATCATCTGAAACAGGCCAAAATAGCTCAGTTGGGAGAGCGTTAGACTGAAGATCTAAAGGTCCCTGGTTCAATCCCGGGTTTCGGCAAAGACTGCTCTGCTACTGGTCGTAATGGAAGCAGGATAGACAGTCATTTAGGAAACTGCACAGAACTCTGCTGACTGTTGGAAATGGAGGTTTTGATTCCTTCATATGATGATTCACAAAGAGAACAATGAAGTGAAAAGACCATGCAGGTCACCACTCTGACAACTGAACTATGGAACGTTGTCAACTGACCCCGAGAGAAAACTGTTGGCTCTTTCTATTCACTCTGGAATTGTTTTTCCCTCTCTAGGGTCAGAGGTTCTCGGCCTTCGATAGCTCAGTTGGTAGAGTGGAGGACTGTAGTGGACAACATTGACATCCTTAGGTCGCTGGTTCAAATCCGGCTCGAAGGAAAACTTTTCATAAAACTGACTTAGTAGAATATCCTGGATCCATTTGTCGATGTTCATTCAAGACTTTTCAGGCGTGACAATGGAAGGACAGTACTCCTCAGGACTTCTTGAATGCCAAAGGATAAAGGCTGATTCATCCTCCATAAGAACAAGAAGAAGTTCGACACTCTGGCGTCCAGCCAAACAAGATGACATCATTTTCTTCAGCCAGCTCTCTGACTGAAGATTCATTCAAGACTTTCAAGACGTCACAACAGAAGGACAGTACTCCTCAGGACTACGTCAACCAGGCGGGTGGAGAGTCTTCACAGGTAGTTGAGGAAGTCTAAGTTAGCACGATGGAAACCAAGCTGATCCTGTGACGATCCAGTAGTTAGTACAGGGATTCTGATGTCAAATTTCCATTTCTTTATGAAAAATCATCTGAAACAGGCCAAAATAGCTCAGCTGGGAGAGCGTTAGACTGAAGATCTAAAGGTCCCTGGTTCAATCCCGGGTTTCGGCAAAGACTGCTCTGCTACTGGTCATAATGGAAGCAGGATAGACAGTCATTTAGGAAACTGCACAGAATTCTGCTGACTGTTAGAAATGGAGGTTTTGATTCCTTCATATGATGATTCACAAAGAGAACAATGAAGTGAAAAGACCATGCAGGTCACCACTCTGACAACTGAACTATGGAACGTTGTCAACTGACCCCGAGAGAAAACTGTTGGCTGTTCCTATTCACTCTGGAATTTCTTTACCCTCTCTAGGGTCAGAGGTTCTCAGCCTTCGATAGCTCAGTTGGTAGAGCGGAGGACTGTAGTGGACAACATTGACATCCTTAGGTCGCTGGTTCAAATCCGGCTCGAAGGAAAACTTTTCATAAAACTGACTTAGTAGAATATCCTGGATCCATTTGTCAGAATCACTCTGAGTCCATGTTCATTCAAGACTTTCAAGACGTTACAACAGAAGGACAGTACTCCTCAGGACTACATCAACCAGGCGGGTGGAGAGTCTTCACAGGTAGTTGATGAAGCATGAGTTAGCACAATGGAAACCAAGCTGATCCTTTGTCAAAACTTCACCTGGGTATAGTCTTGGGGATTTTTTCTCCTGGCCAGAACACACAGTTGACATTGTTGTACTTTGGAAGTCAAATTCTGCTACAAATCCCAAAAGTCTTTTTCTGGTGACGTATCGGTGTCCGATTGCTTTCTACTGGAATTCTACTGTCACATTTCTATATCTTTTCGATCTTCCATGAACAATAAGTAGCAACAACACGACTGCTGGACCATGTCGACTGTCTCACCGACACTCTTTGGGTGTCTTAAGACCCAGAACCAGGTGGGTGGAGAGTGTCTTGGGCTATCTTTCCAAGCAGCAAAACATTTTCCCCAACAAACTCCACGATTCAGGATCCTCAGGTGCGTGGAATTTATCTGAGTCGTTACATTTTTGGGAACGTAGAAAACAATACAAAACCAACAGTTTCATTGTCTGAAAACAAACAGATTCTAGAAGTAGTAGTAAAGAAATCCATTGTACTTACAGAAACTTCCTTTGCAAGGGAGACCAATACAAACACCACTGGCTACAAACATTTGCCCCAGATACATGGCAGAGGGGTACTTCCGGTTTATAAAGGGCCACTTCCGGTTTTCACAGCATCACTTCCGGTTTGCACAATCACTTCCTGTGAGGCGTGAATTCACCATATAGCAACAAAAAACATTTCTCCTAAAATGTAACCCTTAGCAAGAGCAGAGCAGAGTCTTCACCGCTTCTTGAGGAAGTCTGAGTTAGCACAATGGAAACCAAGCTGATCCAGTGTCCAAACTACACCTGGGTATAGTCCCGGGGAATTTTTTTCCTGGTCGTTAAACAGAGTTGACACCCTTCGATAGCTCAGTTGGTAGAGCGGAGGACTGTAGTGGACAACATTGACATCCTTAGGTCGCTGGTTCAAATCCGGCTCGAAGGAAAACTTTTCATTAAACTGACTTTGTAGAATATCCTGGATCCATTTGTCAGAATCACTCTGAGTCCATGTTCATTCAAGACTTTCAAGACGTTACAACAGAAGGACAGTACTCCTCAAGACTACGTCAACCAGGCGGGTGGAGAGTCTTCACAGGTAGTTGAGGAAGTCTGAGTTAGCACAATGGAAACCAAGCTGATCCTGTGACGATCCAGTCGTTAGTACAGGGATTCTGATGTCAAATTTCCATTTCTTTATGAAAAATCATCTGAAACAGGCCGAAATAGCTCAGCTGGGAGAGCGTTAGACTGAAGATCTAAAGGTCCCTGGTTCAATCCCGGGTTTCGGCAAAGACTGCTCTGCTGCTGGTCATAATGGAAGCAGGATAGACAGTCATTTAGGAAACTGTGCTGACTGTTAGAAATGGAAGTTCTGATTCCTTCATATGATGATTCACAAAGAGAACAATGAAGTGAAAAGACCATGCAGGTCACCACTCTGACAACTGAACTATGGAACGGTGTCAACTGACCCCGAGAGAAAACTGTAGGCTCTTTCTATTCACTCTGGAATTGTTTTTCCCTCTCTAGGGGCAGAGGTTCTCAGCCTTCGATAGCTCAGTTGGTAGAGCGGAGGACTGTAGTGGACAACATTGACATCCTTAGGTCGCTGGTTCAAATCCGGCTCGAAGGAGAACTTTTCATAAAACTGACTATGTAGAATATCCTGGATCCATTTGTCAGAATCACTCTGAGTCCATGTTCATTCAAGACTTTTGAGGCATTACAATGGAAGACAGTACTCCTCAGGACTTCTTGAATGCCAAAGGATAAAGGCTGATTCATCCTCCATAAGAACAAGAAGAAGTTCGACACTCTGGCGTCCAGCCAAACAAGATGACATAATTTTCTTCAGCCAGCTCTCTGACTGAAGATTCATTCAAGACGTTACAACAGAAGGACAGTACTCCTCAGGACTACGTCAACCAGGTGGATGGAGAGTCTTCACAGGTACTTGAGGAAGTGTGAGTTAGCACAATGGAAACCAAGCTGATCCAGTGTCCAAACTTCACCTGGGTATAGTCCTGGGGAATTTCTTCTCCTGGCCGTAAAACACAGTTGACACCCTTTGATAGCTCAGTTGGTAGAGCGGAGGACTGTAGTGGACAACATTGACATCCTTAGGTCGCTGGCTCAAATCCGGCTCGAAGGAGAACTTTTCATAAAACTGACTTAGTAGAATATCCTGGATCCATTTGTCAGAATCACTCTGAGTCCATGTTCATTCAAGACTTTCAAGACGCTACAACAGAAGGACAGTACTCCTCAAGACTACGTCAACCAGGTGGGTGGAGAGTCTTCACAGGTAGTTGGTGAAGCATGAGTTAGCACGATGGAAACCAAGCTGATCCTTTGTTAAAACTTCCCCTGTGTATAGTCTTGGGGAATCTTTTCTCCTGGCCAGAACACACAGTTGACATTGTTGTACTTTGAAAGTCAAATTCTGCGACAAATCCCAAAAGTCTTTGACTCTCAAATTGTCATGAAACTGTTTTTGTTTATCTGGTGACGTATCGATGTGTGTGATTGCTTTCTACTGGAATTCTACTGTCACATTTCTATATCTTTTCGATCTTCCATGAACAATAAGTAGCAACAACACGACTGCTGGACCATGTCGACTGTCTCACCGACACTCTTTGGGTGTCTTAAGACCCAGAACCAGGTGGGTGGAGAGTGTCTTGGGCTGTCTTTCCAAGCAGCAAAACATTTTCCCCAACAAACTCCACGATTCAGGATCCTCAGGTGCGTGGAACTTATTTGAGTACTTACATTTTTGCGAAAGTAGAAAACAATACAAAACCAACAGTTTCATTGTCTGAAAACAAACAGATTCTAGAAGTAGTAGTAAAGAAATCCATTGTACTTACAGAAACTTCCTTTGCTAGGGAGACCAATACAAACACCACTGGCTACAAACATTTGCCCCAGACACATGGCAGAGGGGTACTTCCGGTTTATAACGTGTCACTTCCGGTTTTTACAGCATCACCTCCGGTTTTTACAGCATCACTTCCGGTTTGCACAATCACTTCCTGTGAGGCGTGAATGCACTATATATCGACAAAAAACATTTCTCCCAAAAGATAACCCTTAGCGAGAGCAGAGCAGAGTCTTCACCGCTTCTTGAGGAAGTCTGAGTCAGCACAATGGAAACCAAGCTGATCCAGTGTCCAAACTTCACCTGAGTATAGTCCTGGGTTGTTTTTTTTCC
>NC_137649.1:23478807-23583807 GCF_963383615.2 Lipophrys pholis | reverse complement strand
AGCTCTGTATGTACTTGGTACTTGGTACTTGGTACCAGCACTCCTGTGTACCCTGTGTACTGCTTATTATCAGAGTTACTCACCATAACGTGACGAAGAGTTAAGATAAGATAAGACAGAAATCTGGATAGAAGGAGTGAAAACTATTTGAAGGTGGAGCAGACCTCCGTCCAGACACAGCTTGGACCTCCACTCCACAGGAAGGAACTCCACGTGTTCGGTGACTCGGTCCGCAAAGTACTTCTCCTCCATCTTCCTGGCGGCGTCCCGCATCCTGTTCAGGGATTCGTACCAACGTGTCACTCGTGGAAGTGGCTACTGGAGATTTACCTGCGGTGCGGCGCGGTGCGGTGCGGTGTGGCGCGGCGCGGTGCGGTGCGGCGCGGCGCGGCGCGGTGCGGTGCGGTGTGGCGCGGCGCGGTGCGGTGCGGCGCGGCGCGGCGCGGTGCGGTGCGGCGCGGCGCGGCGCGGTGCGGTGCGGTGCGGCGCGGTGTGGCGCGGTGCGGTGTGGCGCGGCGCTCACATGCTGGTGTTCCTGATGATGCGGCCCTGGTCCATCTTCTGCCCGATGCCGTGGACCACGAACACGATGTGGGTGGTGTCGGGGGGCGTGTCCTCCGGTGCCGCCTCCTCCACGTAGCCGCGGTGGAGCCGCGTCCCGCTGCTGGAGGCTGAGAAGAGAAGAGAAGAACATCATTCTTTCACAGTGTTGCTCCACAGATTAGAATGACAAACAAAACATTATTTAGTGTAATGAAATCTACATACTATATACTGACCTGTATATCGTGACCTGTACACACTGATCACTGCATACGGACCACAGCATACTACATACTGACCTGTATATCGTGACCTGTACACACTGACCACTGCATACTGACCACTGCATACTGACCACTGCATACTACATACTGACCTACTGCATACTACACATTGACCTCTACATACTGACCTGTACATACTGACCTATACACACTAACCACTGCATACTACACACTGACCACTGCATACTACACATTGACCACTACACACTGACCACTGCATACTACACACTGACCACTGCATACTACACATTGACCACTACACACTGACCACTGCATACTACACATTGACCACTACACACTGACCACTGCATACTACACACTAACCACTGCATACTACACATTGACCACTACACACTGACCACTGCATACTACATACTGACCACTAGACACTGACCACTGCATACTACACACTGACCACTACATACTACACATTGACCACTACATACTGACCACTACATACTGCACCAGTAAATACTCGGAACACCCCACCAGAGCTGTGACGTTACAATATCATTGCAATATTACACTTTCAGTCCAGACCACGTGGTACTCGCAGTACTTGAAGTTACACAGTGGATTCAGAATATCAAACGTTCATATTTTATCCACGGCAGGACGTTCGGTGCACAAACCATCTTCACCAACTATTTTCATTTCCAAACGGAAAAGGAAAATTTGCCGTGATGAATCCGGCTCTGTCCCGTTTAGAGGTATTACTGCCGAGTACTTTGAAGCGCTGCCGTCGTAGTACCTTTGGAGAAGCCCAGCTTCTGGGTGACGGTGCGAGCGATCTTGGAGGTGGTGGCGTCGCTGTACAGGTACACCTCGTCCACGCTGTGCCAGTCCACGTGGCTCCGGCTCAGCTTCAGACTGTGGACGGCTGCAAGACAGTCGCAGTGAATAAGACTGAGCGGAGCGTGATTAACTGGACTCGGCCCGGGAGACACACACACACACACACACACACACACACACACACACACACACACACACACACACACACACGCACACACACACGCACACACACACTCGCCCTGATGCAGCACATTCTACACGTTCAGGCAGACGCCATCATTTCTTCCATATAAGATTCAGGAGGTTTTAAGTTCACGACGTCGCCTTGTCACTTCTCCACATTGACCAGGCTGAAGCTTACCGTCCCGGCTGTCCACTGCGGTGGTCACTTCCTCCATCTCGTAGGTGTCCCTCATCTGCTGGCCCCTGAACCGGGTCAGATGCTCCAGCTCGATCACGTCGCTCTCGTCCTCCTCCAGAGGAAGCCAGGACCCGTCGATGAACCACTGACCCCTCATCACCGGGATGCGGTCTTGTTCTGAAGGACACCACACAAGGTTTGACCACCGCAGCCAGAGAGGGGCAGTATGGAGGGCTGGGAGTGGACGGAGGCCGGGGAAGGTTATCTTGTTGTCTGCGTGTGTTTATTTTATTGGTTAGTATGAGTTTTACCAAGTTTTCACCAAAACTTCTCAACCGAATTGCATTAAAGTTTCCGGGGATGATTTGTTGTCCTCCGAGGACCAATCGCTTATTTTAGTTCTTCACTGGCCAGACCCCCGCCAACCTCTCCATGAACTCACATTAGTCTCACATCCATGGATTAAACCCCACAAACATCTGTTTCATTTAACTCAAGACACTTTGGTCACAATTTACTGGATGGATGGATGGATGGATGGATGGATGGATGGATGGATGGAGCCATTTACGAAGAGAAGATCTGTTGGTGTAGGACTAAGAACTGGCCCGACATCCATTTACCCATCCATTAATCCATCCATCCATCCTTTCATCCATCCATTAATCCATCCATCCATTAATCCATCCATCCATCAGAGAGGTGAAGTTGACTGGAGTTCAGAGTAGGAAACTCGGTGGTCTCACGGTTCCAGTAGACCGGGTAACACTCCTTCTCCTTCAGGTCCACCTCGTAGAGCCCCCCTCGGACACACACCGCCTCCCCGCCCCGGTCCCCCTCCCTCCCGGGCTGCTCGGTGTCCGGGCTGCGGTGCGGCTCCGGCGGCTCAGCTCGGACGGCTCCCCGGTCCCTAGCCCCGCCGTCCGGCCGGACCTCCCCGGTGCCCTCGGGGGGGCCCGGCGGGGTCTCCGTGAGCCTCCGGTAAACCATCTCTATCTTTAACGAGTCGTGTCCGATGAAGGGCTTCCAGGTCCGCTTGTCCTCGCGGTAGAACCAGCGGATCTCCTCCGGTCCGAGCTCCGTCACGAACTCCCCGCGGTGCCGCGAGCTGTTGGAGCGGATCCGCTTCTTGGCGGCCACGTTCCCGTCGCTCTCCGTGTAGCTCAGCTCGATGTCGAGGTACGACGATCCGGAGTATTCGTCCCGCTCCAGGCCCAGCATGGGGTCCTGCGGCAGCGGGATGTGTCGGTCCAGGGCCGGCCCCGGCGGATCCCGCCCCACCGCCGCCGCCGCCTCTCCCTCCTCCGCGTCCGGGTCTCCCGCTCCGTCAGTCCTCGGGTTGTCCTCGTAGCCGCACACGAACACGTCGTTCGCCATGTCCCACTCGCTGCTGCTCACCGAGTTGTCGGAGCTCTGCTGCCGGACGGCGGCGGGGCTGCGGCTCATGGCGCGGCTCTTCCCGCAGGGGACGACGGGCTCAGTGCGGCCAGATGCTCACATCTGTCAGGATGCTCTTCTCACTCAGCTTCCAGCAGGACTTCATCATCATCATCATCATCACATGAAACATCAAGCTCCAGCCTCCATCAAACAAACCTCATCGTTTACCTTTATCATCAAGTGCAGCAGAAACAAAAGAGCAAACATTCAAAATAAAGTCAATATGGAGGTGCAAGTGGATCTGATTTAAGTAAAAAAAACTCAAAACAAATTTAAATACAGAAATTAAACAAATATATGTGAATTAAAAATATAAACCTGATCATGTGTGGCGTTACTGGTGTCATATAATCAATTCAAATGTATGCTCGATGATTTAATTTGGAAATTGAAATTGTTTCCGGTTTACATCCATCCATCTATCTATAAAATTAATATACATATGTATAATTTCCATTTAATTACCATTACATAAATATATAAATAAAAATATTAATGAATGAATATACAGAAAATATAAATTTTTGATCATAAATGGAATTTTTAACAGGAATACAAAATAAAACATGTGATTTTCAGGTGAAAGCGAATGCCAAGTTTGCAAAAAACAACCAGCTATGCAATTCACCCAGACCGCAGCTCCGTTGTGCGCTTTCTAAGCCTTTGCGGTTTCCGTAGTCTTCCGGTCCGCCGCTCGTCGTCTTCCGGTCCGCCGCTCAACGTCTTCCGGTCCGCCTTCCGCTGCAGTCACCGCGGGATAAAAAAACTTCTTTACTTATTTTTGACAGACATGTTTCGACATGGCAACGGACATGGAGATGTTTTATGGTCTCTGTTGTTTTGGTTTCCTCTTTACCTTCGTCTTGGTGCTCATGTGGTAAGTTAGCCACGTTAGCCTGTCGAGCCCGGCTAATGGTGTCAAACATCGGGCCTGCGGGCCAAAACCTGGCCGCCAGCGGGTCCAGTCCGCCCCGAAGAAACACAATGAAACTATACCTTGTGTGTTTTCAATGAAAGTCACTGCTGTTTGTGATTAATTCAGTGTATCAGGGAGATTAGCATCCACTTGAGTGAGCTCAGTAGCATTAGCATCAACTGTGGAGCGCCATCAGAAGATAAAAGATGTTGAAGGCAGAAAAACAACAACTTCAAGTTGTAGTTTTTAATGAAAGCCCGTCCTCTGGTTGTACTGAGTACTGAGGACAACCAGAGGACGGGCTTTCATGGACTTTGCTCCAGATTGTTGAAATTGGTGATGTCATTGATATTGCACTTATTCATGTTAAAAATGTAGAACCTGTTTGGGTTTTATATCACTTTATTCTGAGATGTACAAATTCACCAAAACAAAGGAAATGTTTGGATTGGTCCTATAATTTGTATTAAGAGGTTATTACACTAATGTTTTCACTGGTCCGGCCCCTGAACTTTGACACTCCTGGTGTCACATTGACAATCCTGTGATTCTTTGTTTTTATATATATATATATATATATATGTACACATATATACACATACACATATATATGTACACACAATATATGACACTGGGGTTAGTCCAAGACTCTCCAGAAAGATTATCAGAATCACTTCATTAATCCCAAGGAGAAATTATTTTGACGCGGTTCCACACGGAAAGAAACGGGTATCTTAAGCAAAGTTAAATGAGTTATATTAATTTAACTGTCCGTGTATACAAAGTTAAGCTCAGCAGTGACGGTGTAGCAGAGCACAGTGAGCTTAACAAACAACACAACACACAATATTTGCCTCTGTTGTAAAGTATATTTCGCTCACGTTTTTATACGCATTCTCACTTTTTTGTTTCTAATGAGAGAAAAAAGCCAGTAAATATCCTTGTACTTTGGTTTTAGCAGTTTGTTTGTTCCCTGCTGTCCCGTAGGTTCGGGGTTGAAATGCCCCAGATCATCAGGAATTCAGACGACACGGAGTTGATCATCCCGATCCCCGAGAAACAAATGGTTCAGGTGGACAATCCCTTCTTTCTGGAGCTGGGCTCACGACCCGCCTCCGTCACAGGTGAGAGAAGAAGCCCGTCGCCTCCACGCACTGCCGGTTGTCATGTGGACAAAACGTTAATGCTCAGCTTAGGAGAAAATCATTAGAATTGCTTGTACAGCTAAAGCTGCTCTCACCATGAGGAAACGCACAGCGTCTATAAATAGTCAAACAGCTAAAGTGGCTAAAGTAGCCAAATAAAATAAATAAATAAAATGGGAAAATCGATTAAAAAAAAATATATATATATATATCTTCAAATGGCTAATAGACCTTCATTGTAATGGAATATATCGACCTATGACACGTTATGAATGCTACCTACAGTTTTGTTTGTACAGCAACTTTTTAATAAAAGAGGTTTTCAGTCCAGATATTTAAATATTTCGTGGCTCCAGATAAATTTTATTTGGTGGAAAATTGTGAGAACGGCTCGTTCGGCCGTTAAGGTCACAGACCTGTGGTCGCTGAACGTTCATGAGATAAATGAGCAACCACACCTCCTGGGCCGTCATTATTTTATTGTGAAAAACTGCCAACATTTGAGCTTCTTCCGTTCTCCAATTAAGAGACTCGATATAATTTCACTCCAGATGTTCGAGCCTAAAGGTGAAGCTGGTTTGCAGGTGGAGTGTCCGTGAGACCGTCCTGCCTGGAGCCCTGCGTTCTCACCTGCATCTGGGGCTGTGAGGTCGCCGCCCTGCAGGAGGCGCTGCAAACTCACCAGCACGGCATGAGACTCTGCAGCTCCCACCTCTTCCAGGAAGCCCTGCGTGGCCGCTTCAGCTACTGCCAGACGTTCCAGTATCCTCCGTCGCTCCAGGCAGCTTCAGGCAGAAATTGGTGTTTTGGGTTCCATCCCAAAGAATCAGGGTGTCCAAGATATATTTGGGCGGCACGATCAAACATAGATTATTTTGTTATTACTATATAATCATAAAATCATATCAAGTAAATTATTATTATTATTATTATTATTTTTTTAAATGGGAAAAAATTCGCCCCTAAATGATTCATTCTAATGCATCGTAGACGACTAAATATTGATAAGTTGATTGTAGGAATGGAAGAAATATACTTATATAAAAGCACATATCTGAACTGATATAAAAATGTATACAATATATATACATACATACAAAGATGTATACAAAATACAAAATAAATACTAAATATAATGTTACTTCAGGGGTCACATACGGTCCAGTTTCATCTTGACTGGTAAAATATTTCTATATAATAACCTTTACTTTTATGCAAAATCAATTAGTACTGAAAATCTGTATGTTTATAACACTGATTCAATATTAGAACACTAATTTAATATTTATAACTTATCTGTTTATAACACTTTTCTAATGTTTATAACACTAATTTAATATTTATAACACTTATTTAATGTTTATAACACTGATTCAATATTAGAACACTAATTTAATATTTATAACTTCTGTTTATAACACTTTTCTAATGTTATAACACTAATTTAATATTTATATTTATAATACTGATCTAATGTTTATAACACTAATTTAATATTATAACACTGATCTAATGTTTATAACACTTATTTAATGTTTATAATACTGATTCAATATTAGAACACTAATTTAATATTTATAACTTATCTAATGTTTATAACACTTTTCTAATATAACACTAATTAAATATTTATATTTATAACACTGATCTAATGTAGCTCATATTGAAGAAGCTGGGTGGGTGTGGCCTCAGCCCGGTGGAAGAGTACCTGATGTCAGTTTGCAGTACCTGTCAGTATTCCTCCCTGGTTTGACCTTTGACCTTTCTCAGTGTGGCCAGTGGGGAGCGCCAGGAGCTCCACACTCAGATCCCTCCCGCCCAGGGCGTCTGTGACTTTGGGCCGTTACCCAGAGAGCGCTACCCTCTGGTGGCCGTACTGACGTTTGGCGACTCGGAGGCCAGAAACGCGTCGACCATAGTGAGTCCACAGCTTCATCACTGGGATTTCATCATCATCATCATCACACTTAAATACTGCCTCCGACATTGTTTTTGTCTTCTGCAGGTGGCGAATGTGACGGTCGTTCACGTCCCAGATGACAAACACAGAGTTCCTGCCCGGATTCTGTTTGAGTTCCTGCTGACCTCACGGGGGAAGGTCAACAAGCTGATGGTGAGTCTGTGGCTGGCGAAGGCCTCGACCTGCCGGGTGACCTGGAACTGTTTTAAAAACCCAGCAGGAGAACCTCCACTTCAACTTCCTGTCTCTGAAGCCAGAGGCCATGTATCGGCGCTAGCTCAGTAGCTGTTAGCATTAGCATGGAAGCCTCATCGATCTGAACGTAAACATGTGAGAGGAACATGGTGGGTTTGGAGAGAAAATGTCCTTTAGACATTTCACTGTTTTGCACCAAGATGCTCGATCTGGGTGTAGCAGTCCTCACCTGTCTGGGTGTAGCAGTCCTCCTTTCTGGGTGTAGCAGTCCTCACCTGTCCGGGTGTAGCAGTCCTCCTTTCCGGGTGTAGCAGTCCTCACCTGTCCGGGTGTAGCAGTCCACCTGTCCGGGTGTAGCAGTCCTCACCTGTCCGGGTGTAGCAGTCCACCTGTCCGGGTGTAGCAGTCCTCACCTGTCCGGGTGTAGCAGTCCACCTGTCCGGGTGTAGCAGTCCTCACCTGTCCGGGTGTAGCAGTCCACCTGTCCGGGTGTAGCAGTCCACCTGTCCGGGTGCAACAGTCCTCCTTTCCGGGTGTAGCAGTCCTCACCTGTCTGGGTGTAGCGGTCCTCACCGGTGTAGCTTTGTCAAACAGATATTAAACCATGATTAGAAATCTTTTTATTTACAAAGTGACGTTTACTGTGAAACCATCAGATCATCTTCGCTCACCTGCTCCAGATTCGTTCGTTCCCTTTGTGGCTCCTGAACCAAAAGCAGTTCGACTCCCATGATGCTCGGCGTGGAGAGGTAGTGACCCACTGTCTGCTGACGGTTGTTAAAAGTGACCAATGTTGTGTCCTGCAGTCGATCTTCATGGCGGCCGACGGCGGCGACGCGTCAGAACCTGCCGGGCTGCGGCCGACGGAGGAGGAAGATGGGGGCGTGGTCGGAGACTGCGTGGTGTGTCGGGGCGCGCCGATCAACCGGGTGCTGCTGCCGTGTCGTCACGCCTGCGTGTGCGACGGCTGCGCGCCACGCTTCCAGCACTGCCCCGTCTGCAGGGCCTTCGTCCTGGAGTCCTTCGCTCTGACTCCGCCCACCGGCACGCATCGACGAGAGGTGCCAAACTAAAAGGGGCGGGGCTTGTGGAAACACCCGAAGACAACGCTGGAAGTGTTACGGACAGCTCGCCGGTTAGCATCGGCACCAGTTCCAGCGTGTTGGCGGCGTCTCGCAAACGACTTTCTGCCGTTTAACATTTTCAACTCGTTTGTTTTCTTTTTAAAGATTGAAGTTTGGCGTCGAAACGCTGTGAAACATTCGACCGATTCGGTTTAAAAACAAGATAGAAAACTTTCCTCCCAACAATTTATTTATTTCCAATATATAGTTTCAAACATTTATAGCATGTTTACCGATTGCAGAATGAAAATGTCTTTAGTCAGTGGAGGAGATCGACGCTGCTGGAGGCAGTAGTGTCAAAACAACGTGTTCAGTGTTCAGCTCCATATTCAAGAGAAGAACTGCAGAGAAATAAAGTGACGTAGAAAAGGAGAAGCTGTCGGTTTCTTTCCAGCTCGTCTGTCCAAAGAAGCATGAAGGAGAGTCGTGCAGGAACTGTTCAGTACACCAAGAATTTTATTTCTACAAGGACGTGATGGAGGAAATAGAAACAGGAGCACCACCACTTTATAATTTTGCCCCCCCCCACAAAAAACCACAAACTTTTTTCTTCCGAAGCAGAGAAGGAATAGTGAACGACAGATCTTTATACGGGCTTGTAGTCCAGCTTGGACTCCAGCTTCTTGGAGTCGGCCACCTTCCGCACGGCTTTCATGAAGTCTTCCTGAGTGACGTACTCCCGGTCGGCGCGGATGGCAAACAGTCCTGTGGGGGAGGGGGGAGGGGGGGGGGGAGACGCCCGGCGGCTTTATTAAGGAACACAGGAGGAGGAGGAAGAGGAGGAAGAAGAAGAAAAGGACGAGAGTCTCACCTGCTTCCGTGCAAACGTTCCTCAGATCGGCTCCGTTGAAGCCGTCGGAAAGCTTCACGATGGCTTCAAAGTCTGAAAACAAGCAGCCAATCACAAGAGCTTTTACCTGCTGGCGCCGGACAAACGTCTCAGAGGGACAAACGTCTCAGAGGGACAAACGATGGTGTTTTCTTTAATTAATTACTAGCAACACACAAAAGCTCAATTACGATTTTTCCATGTGATCGTTCACGTTACATTTACAGAGCGCAGGAGACGCCGTAGACAAGTAAATCTGGACGCCACGCCGGTTAGGGTTGGGGATGGGGTCGGGGTTATGGTTGGGGTTGGGGATGGGGATGAGGTTGAGGTTGGGGTTGGGGATGGGGATGGGGATGAGGTTGAGGTTGAGGTTGGGGTTGGGGTTGAGGATGAGGTTGGGGATGAGGATGGGGATGGGGATGGGGATGGGGATGGGGATGGGGATGGGGATGGGGATGGGGATGGGGATGAGGTTGAGGTTGGGGTTGGGGTTGGGGATGGGGTTGCCAGACGTGATTCACTGTTTCAGCCCAAACAAGATAAAACCCTCAATAAGAACCAGACAAATCCCAGCCTGTGTAGGAATCATGGTAAAACCCTAAAACTATTAGATGTGTGATAAAGAACTCGCTATAAACACACAATAGTTGTGGGTGTAGACTGTAGTGGGTGGAGCTTGGTGTAGGTGTAGTAGTGAAAACACTGCAGCCCACTGACCGATCTCTCCGTGCTTGGTGATTGGACTGGAGTGGATCTTGAGGATGTCCAGACGAGCCTGCTCATTGGGCAGTTCGATGTCTGAAGGACAAACGAGAGTTTAGTTTGACGAACCTGCAGGACGAGCGGAGACAAAAGCGTCCGTAAGCGTCTCTTACGGATTTTGCGGTCCAGTCGTCCGGGACGCAGCAGAGCCGGGTCCAGGGTGTCGGGTCTGTTGGTGGCCATGATCATCTTCACTCTGTGCAACGTGTCGAAGCCGTCCATCTGGTTGAGCAACTGGAGACGAGAGCAACCAGCAACCGTCCATCAACAAGTCTTAACAAAATAAAACACGCTTAAGCTGAATGTCTGCTAGAGCTCAGAAACTAAAGTGTCCAACTATATTTTAGTGAGTTGATATAAAATATAATTGATACTGTTGAATGAGCATATTATATTATATTATATCGTCTCTTATCGATTGCAGGAACCTGAATTAAAATCGTTTTGACGTATCGGTACATAATGCCGTCCAGAGAAGCGATGTG
The DNA here is from genome assembly GCF_963383615.2 of Lipophrys pholis. Lineage (NCBI taxonomy): Eukaryota > Metazoa > Chordata > Actinopteri > Blenniiformes > Blenniidae > Lipophrys > Lipophrys pholis. The sequence goes on along the minus strand of NC_137649.1, from coordinate 23,572,965 downwards.
GTGATTTACATCCCTGGTAGGAAAGCAGGAGTATTTGAAATAGTTCCGTGTCTTTAAATTCTGTTTCAGCTTCATGTCACAATCAGTCAATTATTTTAATTGTTTTTTTAATTAAAAAGGCTCAAAAATCTTCCAGAACAAACTCGTTGGTTCCTTTCGCAGAACGTTATTTCCTCCATGTTCGCTTCAATTTACTGGCTCTGCAAAGTACATCATAAAATAAATGCACATCTTTTCACAAAAACTTTACAAAGGAAAAAAATTAGTAATTTTAACGAGCTGCAGCTAAAAGTGGCTCCTATTTTAGATTTAAATTTGATTGAATTGGTAAAAAAAATCCATGAAGTGACTTTAATCTGCTGAATTTGAGGAAGCGGACACTGAAACTCTCCAGCTGAAGATCTGCAGAAAACCTGTTGCTCCTCAAGACAGAAGACATTTTCCCCTTCACATTAAAGCTCCGTCCCCGACTGACTTAGTTGTCCTTCACTGTGTGACTCGTCTTTACGAGTCGGTTTTGCAGTAAAACTGAATGACTGAAGCAGTCGGGGCCGACGAGCGGCGCCTGCAGTTGAATTGAACTTTATTTGTGCGGCACGACGAACAACAGTCGTTAGGAGAAGCTTTGTGACGAGAAACAGACCGACTGACCTCCATCAACGTCCTCTGGATCTCTCTGTCGGCAGAGGTTCCCTCAGAGAAACGACGGCCGCCTGAAGAACACACACCCTGTCAGTGGATCATTTGGTACCGGGCCGCAGACAGAGGTAACAGCTTTGAAGTGGGAAATGTACATTCAGATTTCCAGGCGCCGGGCCCGGTTGGAAATCCTCAGAATGCAGCTTAAAACAAAAACACCTCCAACCTTCGGTGTCAGAAAGCAAAGAACCGGCCGTGATCAGCTTCAGGAGAACCACGACTCACCGATGGCGTCGATCTCGTCCATGAAGATGATGCAGGGCTGGTGGTCTCGAGCGTAGTTGAACATCTCTCGGATCAACCGGGCACTTTCACCGATGTACTTGTCCACGATGGAGCTGGACACCACCTGCAGCAGACGGACAGCGGCACATGAGGAGGAGCCGCCTCCACGCCGACGGCGGGCGGTCGGTACACGCTCACCTTGAGGAAGTTACAGTCCAGCTGACTGGCCACCGCTCTGGCCAGGAGAGTCTTTCCAGTGCCTGAGGGAAGAGGAGGACAAACGGTGAGCACACAAGCAAGAACAGGATCTGTACCGAGGGAAGCAGGACACATGTTTACGGTTCTGGTACCGCTGCAGTCCAATACTTTCAGCACTTTTCCAGCAGTACCTACTCGACTCAGCCTCGGTCATTCTACATTACAGTATTATACCACCCTACAAAATGTGGATCGTTACGATTGTACTTCACTGTCGGGTGTTTCAGTTTAACTGGTGCCCCTGTTAAGTGGTGACTTCTGCCAGCAGCTGATGTTAGAATAAGACAAAGAAACGCTACGATACTTTAAACTTGAATAGAAATGCAGTTAAATAGCGTTCTCCGGGACAGCTACGGATTCTGGTCGGTTTTTTAACGTCTGCTGGGAAAAGGGGGCGCTGGAGAAAGTTGGTCACCAGTTAACATTTGGAAACCAGTTAATCTGAAACACCAGTGGCTCAGAGACCTCCTGATCCTCACGTCGCCACCAGACAAAGAAAAGTCTGCAGCTTGTCACTGCTCCAGCGGGTTGCTGTCGGAGCGTCTCTGTGGTTGTGATCGGGTTTAGAAAATAGCGGCTGAATGACCCGTCATCCGACGTATTTTAGAGAATCAGGTCCAGACAGGAGAAAGTCACCTGGAGGCCCGTAGAGCAGGCAGCCTTTTGGAGGAATGATTCCCACTCTCTGGAACAGCTCCGGGTTGGTCAAAGGCAGCTCAATCACCTGTCATTGGAAAGACAACAAGGCTTTAAAGACCAAACAAACTGCACTAAGAACCAGTTTTCCTTCTGTTAATTACTAAATCAGTTTAAGAGTAATCATCATCGAGGCACAACAAACCTCTCTCAGCTCACGGATCTGTTCAGACAAGCCTCCGATCTCGGAGTAGGAAACGCTGCCGGGGTCCTCGTGTGACATGTTGTACACCAAGGGGTCGACCTCCCGGGGGAGGTACCTGCAAGAGGGGGAGGCCGAGGGTGAGATCCCAGTGGGCGTCCTCGTAATGATCCCAAGGCCACGAGAGGCTTTGGATCCACAGACAGTGATGCCCGAGAGGAAAACATCAACAGTGTGTGTGTGTGTGTGTGTGTGTGTGTGTGTAGGTGCTTGAATCCTAAATTCTCCCCAGGATATTTTAATACTCAGTGGGAATCGGCTAAAAGAGAATACCACAGGCAGGAAAAAAAACCCAAATAAATATTCAGTCACAGGACTGTTCACACTTGCCTCATAATAGTGAGCGTGGTCATGTCCAAAGCCACCCTGGTGCCGGGCTTCAGCTGGGACTTGTCCAGCTGGGAAGGAGAATTTCAGCAGAAGACGGTAAATATCCAACATTTAAAACCGAGAGTGTGGTAGAGGTGTAGGGAAGGTAGGATCAGCCTCAATGGGCTTTTTCTTTACATCATACTGAGAGTTCTTGATAAGAATTTGTGGATTACAGGACACCGAGCAGCGCTTACCTGTCTGCGACAGCCGACCACATATCGAGGACCATTGGTGGCCTTAACAATGACTGCAAACAAGGGACAACAAATGTAAAACCAGATAAAGCGAGTGACAAGTGCAGTGTCAGCATGTTTTGTTCCAAGTGATTTGAATTGATTTACTTGGATTTTCTACTTGTCATCATAATGACTAATATATTTGCACATGTTAAAAAAAAAAACCGTCATAAGACTTATTTCTGTTGTGACCCTGAGTTAAGAAATAAAAAAATAAAAAAACCATAAGAAATGTGAAATAGTGAACAAGTAAAAACACAAAATTGTACAAAAGTACAGTATAAATTCTAAATAAATAGATAAAAACATGTTCTACCTATATAAATCTATTGCACTAAATCTACACATTTCAGATTCAAAGAAGATTAATCCATTAAAACGGTTTGTGGAGAAACACAAATATGAATTAGGAACAAAAGACACTCACATTTCTCCTCGGTGAGCTGCTTCAGCACTTCTCCAACAATCTGCAGGCACAAGATGGTTTAAATACGAGCTGGTCAACAGGAAGTGGCTGCCAGCAGCATCCTGCAGCCGTGGTAACGTGTGCAGAGTAATGGAGTATCTTCGGTTCTACTGTGCGTCATTGCAGACAGGTTTCTAGTTTTTCCTCTCAGCCAAGCACCTCAGAAGAAAACATCGGACTAAATGTTTCTGATACTCGTGTGATTTGATCTTTTAATGAGGCTTCCACCACCACCACCACATCTTTACAACACACCAGAGACACTTTGTCATTGCCTCATCGGTACAACTTTTCTTTTTGGATTTCGCAGACACAATACACACCGGTGAATTACCGGCCTGAATACTTCTGGACAGGTATAGTTATCGTCTCTGCAGAGGAAATACGAGAAGCAGCAGGAACAAATCAGCGGAAAGAACCAAAACAAAAAACCACCAAATCCATTTTGTGTCAATAAACATGCTCATCGTTGAGCTAAGTTTTATTCTTTACGGCCAGCTGTGGCTCAGGTGGTCGACTCAGAAGGTTGCAGGTTCAATCCCTCACCCCCCCTCCCCGGTCAACATGTCAAGTGTCCTTGAGCAAGACACTGAACCCCCAACCTGCTCCCGGTGGGTGGACTGAAGCCTTGCATTAGTGTGTGAATTGGTGAATGTGATTAACAGCGTAAAGTGCTTTGAGGGGTGAGATCCATTCACCATCAGGGCCTGTTTACTGTTTACCTGGCAGGAACACGGGTTTCAGGTGATCCAATCACAAGTGCTGAGAAGCAAAGACAAGTGAGACCAGGTACCGAGCCACTTCCCGACGTGGTCAAAGACGCATCTGACCACATAGGGTTGGTAGCGTGAACGGCGTGCGTCGCAGGAAAATACACCATAAGCAATCATCAGGGCGCGTTGTGTTTCTGTTTTAAGAGAATACACCAGTCTGAGTTATACCGTCCTTAAAACTTTCCAAAGAAACTCTGGAAAAGAACGTGGACGTCCATGTCTGGACGTCTGCAGAGACACACGGTGCCCGGACAGAGGAAACCGTCCAGCTTCATCACAACCGGGCCATTTCGAGGAGGTGAGGTTGAGGTAGTGACACAATCTGAACTCACGTGGTTCACCTGAAGCACCTTGATACGGACGAGTGTAAACAGGCTGAGTCACGACTTGCCACATGTGATGGGATCACCAGAACCAAATGATAACGCCCGGTCTGAACGGGCCCTTCCACCACACAGGGCTACTTCAGTATGGATGATAAATATTGTAACCTGACCAAATTTATCTCCTCTGTTCAATAAATACAAGTCAGTTATCCATGTGTGTCCATATCTGGACATAAATTCAATAACATGTGACAATAAATTCAGTACCAATTGTAAAATTGTCACTGGCCAGACCTAAATTATCTCGTCTTTCCACATGAAACATAATCTAAAAGGTTACCCCCCCCTACCCGAACCAGGGCGGGTTTCCGAGGTTTGTATCTCCCCCTCGATCTACCTCTCTGTCTATTCTATCCTTCCTCTCCTCTATCCCCTCACCCCAACCAGTCAGCAGAAAGCCCCCCCCCCTCTGACTCTGGTTTCTACAAACGTTTGTTTCTGTTAGACAAAGTTTTTCTTTCCACAGTCGCAAGTTAATCTGCTGCTCATGTGGATTTGTTGGGTTTTTCTCTTTTCTCTGTTAAAAGCTCCTAGAAATGACCGTGTTGTATTTGGTGCTCTATAAATAAAGTTGAATTGAATTAAACTAATCAAATTTGTGTCAATAAATATTAAAAAAAATAAAATAAAACAGTATTTTATCAATTTCATTAAATAATTGAACTTCAGTATGTGAAGAAATTTCACAGAAACACCTTTTCAAGATGATTTACTTACATAAGCACTTTGCTGTTTTGGCAAAGTTTAATAAATGTGTGAAATTATTCATATAATCAATCCTGAATTCTGAGTAAACTTGTGTTGGTTTCTCTGATTTCTCAGTGTAAAATGTTGAAGTATTTGGAGCAGGAACGAGGTGTTCTCACCTGGCCGACGCTCTGCAGAGCCTTCAGGTCGTTCTCAGACTTCTCGTACTGTTTGGTCTGTTCCCTCAGCTGCTCTCTCACTGGAGAAACAACAAGAAACAAAACAAGAACCAAACGGTTTTTGTTGTTTTGTAAATAATATTCAACGAACCACTGCGGAGGGGAAACACAACACACCGTCCGGCTCGCATTCATTAACGTTAGCAGTTGAATACAAGGCAATAATGTGGATAAAGAACCAACTCGAATCCAGACAATTCGATAGTCTCAGCTCGAACCGACCCGTTTCATCACTTCTGCTGTAAAAACACTTGTTAGTGTGTTTAGCTACGTTAGCACGGCTAGCCGCTGTATGACTGTTCATTTCTATCGAGATGCTAACGGGATGACAAAGCACAAGCTAGCTGAGAGGCTAACGGAAACAATTCTGTACTTTTCTTCAACGCGAACAGCGCGGACTAAAACCACACCGCGAAAAGACAAAGTCCGAAATGTCAATTTACATTCTTTTAATCGTCCGTCCACTTCTTTATGTTCCAATAATTTCTTTCTGTAGTCCTGCAGCGCCTTGTCTCTTGTGTCTGCCATGTTGCCGCAGTGAATGCCGGGGAAATCGTGACGTCATCAACGGTTGACGCGTCGCTTAGTTGAAAGACGATGGCGTGGAGGAGTCAGCCATATTGGACCGGGCAATGCCGACCAGTAGAGCGCTATAAATACATGGGGAAAAGGATGTTTTCCACACAATTTTTCACCTCACAGCTCAACTCTATATAATAACAGGATGGTAACAATAAATAGAAAATCTATCTTCAAGGGACAATGATATCAGAAGGGTTTATACTTTGTGACTGATTTGCTTGATGAGAGAGGACAGTTCATTGATTTCCAAACCTTTCTCAAGAAGTATAAATTAAATTATTCATTGTCAGAATTTACCAAAGTATGTAAAGCATTTCCATCACCACTGATTAATTTGATCTAAAACATCTCACAATATTCTAAGGTGTTTCCAGTATTACCAGAACTGTCTATTGCAGGATGTGCCTTAAGGGCAAAGGGATGTAACAACAGGTTTATTAGAGAAGTATTTAAATCAAAACTTCCTTTGTAACTACGAAAGACAAATTTATCGACATTTGACTGACTTAGAAACTCTCTCAAATATGTAAAAAGCACAAAAAATGTTTTGTCAAAAGGCCAGTTCTACCAAAGGTAAAGGAAACACATTTTAAATGTCTAAAAGTTAATCCTTGTTCATTTTATGATTAATCAAATTAATCCTAAGAACATTTATTTTTCTTCTGTTCTCTAGCAAAGAAATCTTGGGATGATTTTTTTCAAGATCAATGATGTTAACAACTAAGGAATCTCTGATATTTTCTACTACGAAAACCATCCATTATCTAATGTTATTAATATACTTCTCCTGTTGGGAAAATATCATTTACATTGTGATAAAAGGAGGAATAAGAAGAGTGTGTGTGTGTGTGTGTGTGTGTGTGTGTGTGTGTGTGTGTGTGTGTGTGTGTGTGTGTGTGTGTGTGTGTGTGTGTGTGTGTGTGTGTGTGTGTGTGTGTGTGTGTGGTGATGCTCCTTTGTTCTGGTTGAGCAGGAGTCAGACTGGATGATAAATGACCTTGTTTCCATCCACATAATTGGCTTCTTGCTGTTTGGTTACACGTCTACTGGACGCCGCCGCCGCCCGTCAGTCATGGCGGCGCTGAGGCCTGCTGGATGGGAGATATCTGTGTGCTGCTACTCCGGTCCATTCTAATCCATTAAGGCTGTGACAGTAATAATCTCTCCCCAGACACCAGGTTCCCAATGTGTTAAACATCATCTGACCATTCCTGTCACAAAGTGATGGATGAGCCCCACCTGCTCATCCATCACCTCTTCTACGCCTGTTTGTCGGCGATTCCAAGGTTTCTCTTGTTGTTGTTGTTTTTTTTAATTCATTTCAATTAAGGTATTGTTTAGTCACTAACAGGTCCGAGCCGCTTCCCATTCCATCCAGGTTGTGCTCATTCCAGCTGGAGCTCAGTGAACTTGTCTGGGATCGTTTCGTTCAATCACATTAAATAATAATCTGATCAGATTACACGAGGCTGACACGTTCTGAAGGACTATGAAAAATAAATGAGGAGAAATACGTTTTACTGAGTTTATTCTGGGAAATCAACAATAACACTTTGAGTTAGTGTGTTTACACGAATAGATCTAGTATAGACGTTCGTCACCCAGATTTGTTGGTCACCCAACGTTCGTTGAGGTAATGATGCAAAAAGTTGCTTTATTTTGTTGTAAGTAGATTCTAGTGGAATGATGGTACATCTCCTCTCCTCCTCATTAGGCTAATCAATCAATCAATCAATCAATCAATCAATCAATCAATCAATCAATCAATCAATCGATCGATCGATCAGATGATCGACTGAGAGCAGCTGCTGAACAGACAGACTGGAAGATAAAAACACAACTTGGTTTAGAACCTCTGGCTCCAGCCTGCAGAGAGCAGAACATCTGAACCTGAAGAGAACCAGAACCAGATCCAGAACCAGAACCAGAACTAGATGTTGGACACATCCTGACGAGCTCAGAGAAAGAACAGTTATCATTCAGTTATATAGAGAAACCACATCCACTGTATTCACTATTATCAAACAGAACAATATTCATATTAATAATGTCAAAAATTATTCCTGAATAAGATTAAATGGAAAGTTTCCGAGTTATTATTGTGTTTTTATTATTTTTTAATGTCCTGACTATGCAGATAGTCTACTGCCCGAAAGGGGGCGCTGGCGGTCACCTCAGCTCACAGCGGCACGGCCTCTATTTATTATACAGCTGATCGAGATTAAAAACATAATAATAATAATACTAATACTAATAATTATATGATAATAATAATACTAATAATAATAGCAATAATAATAATAATAATAATTATTATATAAATATATATAAATGAAAGAAAGAAAATACTTAAATGTAAGTAGCACCAATAATAATAATAATTATTATTATTATATAATTATAATAATAATATTAATATTATTATAATAATAATAATTGTTATTATTATTATTATTATTGGTGCTACTTACATTTAAGTCTTTTCTTTCATTTATCATTGTTAGTTTAGAAGAAAACGTGAAGAGATTTATCAATAAATTGTCCAGTTGAGGTGGTTCGGATCTGGTGAGACTATCCCTGGACTTTTCTTTTCTTTTTCTTTTTTTAACTAAATAGAAAATTACATTACAGAATTACAGGATAAAAAGAGGAGATAAAACTGGTTTATATGAAATCTTCCCCATTAAAAAAGCATGTTTATAATTTATAGTTTATAAAGGGTGAAGGAACAAGAAACAAAGGAGTTAATAAAGACAGTCAGCTAAATCACACGACATATAAACACAGAATCGGTAAATAATCTATAGTTTTAAAGTATTTTTAAGGAATTCCAGGTTCAGGAGATGCCCGGCGGGGAGGAGGCCCGGGACTCTGGACAGAGGTTATTTCTATGGAGGAAGACGTGGAGACAGAAATGTCTTCTTTAAACCGTCACTGCGGCTCCACACGGACCGAGACGGAGGACAGAGGGACAGAGGGACAGAGGGACAGACGATCGGTGGTCAGAATGAAATGATCGATTATTACAAAGGCTGTATTGAGTTACAGATCTTCGAAGTGGCGGCGGAGTCCGAGAGACAGAAATGTTCTATTCCTGCACGTCGTTTCTTCATTAAACTGAGCTGAAAAAATTAATTAAAAAAGCTCTGAATGAGATTGTTTTTAATTCGTTAGAACCCGTCTGAAATGTACCTACACCCTTTTAACGACGATCGGTTTGGTTATTGAACCTGGGAATTCTATTGGAAAGACGGAATAAGTGGCGCATTTTCACTCTTCATGATACATCTTATTTTACAGTGAATATTATTATTATTATAATAATAATAATAATAATAATAATAATAATAATAATAATAATAATAATAATAATAATAATAATAATAATAAACTCATGGATCCTTCAGTCTCGTTTCGACCCTCAAATATTTTCTTTTATAAAATCACAAACGAAACTGACGGAAAAGTGAAAAATGAAGTTAAACACGGTTTTGTCTCTTTCTTCTGTATAAATCTGTTGACTGGTAGAATGAAGGTGGGACAAGGTTTTACTCTCCGCTGCGGACGCGAATGAGGACACACACACGCACGCACGCACGCGCGCGCACACACACACACACACACACACACACACACACACACACACACACACACACACACACACACACACACACACACACACACACACGTCACCGAATAAATCAAATGGAGACAGACTGAGAAATGTTTTTAAAGATTTCTTTCTTTTAGTTAATAGAAACGCCAGTGGGGAAAAAGTCACTCTTATTTCTTCTGGTGAGTAAAAACGAAAACATACAAGTAAAGAAGGAAAATCACATTTGTCCACAGTGTTCATTAGTGTGTGTGTGTGTGTGTGTGTGTGTGTGTGTGGGGGGGGGGGGGGGGGGGGGGGGGGTTAGTAGAAAAATAAATGAAATAGAGGAGGAGTTTCATTCTGTATTCTTGGTCCTTCTGTTTCTCACGTGGAGCCTCCAGCTTCAGTCTCATGTCGATAAAGAGCAGCAAAGCTCCAGCTGGGGGATCCGGTGGGTCTGGGTCTGGTGGTTCTGGGTCTGGTGGGTCTGGGTCCGGTGGTTCTGGGTCTGCTGGGTCTGGGTCTGGTGGGTCTGGGTCCGCTGGGTCTGGGTCTGGTGGTTCTGGGTCTGGTGGTTCTGGGTCCGGTGGTTCTGGGTCTGCTGGGTCTGGGTCTGGTGGGTCTGGGTCCGGTGGGTCTGGGTCTGGTGGGTCTGGGTCTGGTGGGTCTGGGTCTGGTGGTTCTGGGTCTGCTGGGTCTGGGTCTGCTGGGTCTGGGTCCGGTGGTTCTGGGTCTGCTGGGTCTGGGTCTGGTGGGTCTGGGTCCGGTGGGTCTGGGTCTGGTGGGTCTGGGCCTGGTGGTTCTGGGTCTGGGGGCTGGGAGTGTTGCAGTCTGTGCAGATGGAAGACGATCCCTGAGCCGAGCGCCGAGGCCTGGACACACATGGTGGGACACAAGAGAGGTGATGAGATCCAGTAAATCCTGGACTTCCTGCTCCTGGAGACAGACATCAGGCTCGTGGGCCAAAACCGTCTCCAATCCGGCCAAAACCACCAAACACAACCAAAAAATTCAAAGCAAACGTTGATTTAAAAAAAAAAAAACAAATTTCTTAAATAGGTCATATGATACAAAATCCACTTCCTGAAGGTTCTCCATCAGTACTACTCGTCCCCATACCTGGACTGACGTCCCAGAAGTGAAGACAGTCTGTCCTCTCTCTCCCTGGCTTGTTTCAGGTTTTAAAAAGTGTGTTGCTCCAACCAGCCAATCAGAAATCAAAACCCTATATAGTGTCATCGGGGGTTTAGCCAATCTTAATCAAGGCAGGCTCCTCCCTTTGACTCCTCCCACAATTAGGCAGCTCTGCTCTGGCACATGGCACCACGGTTCCCAGGATGGGCATGTGTGGGCGGAGCCAGTCCAGCTCACACAGACACAGCAGAAGTTTTGATTCAGATTCATATTTATGAAGGTGATACTGGTCGTTCATAACGTTATAACGTATATAACGTGTGTATATGTATATATATATATATATATATATATATATAGTTGTGTATAGTAGTATATATGTCAAGGCTCAGAATTCCAGTGGTGTCCCTGACTTCTCAACGATCCCGGCGACACAGAGAAATAATGACATTAAAAGCTAATATTGTTACAAATGCTCATTAAATTCGTGTAAAAATGTAAAGCCAGTCTTTATAACACCGAATGTCTGACGTCTGTAAGTAGGATTTTATGGGATTTCTCCAGATGAGCTGCAGCGATTTGCTCGGTGAGCTTCATTAAGGAGGCCCTGGGAGGCGACGGAGCAGGGAGGAGGCGACGGAGCAGGGAGGAGGCGACGGAGCAGAGGGAGGAGGCGACGGAGCAGGGAGGAGGCGACGGAGCAGAGGGAGGAGGCGACGGAGCAGAGGGAGGAGGCGACGGAGCAGGGAGGAGGCGACGGAGCAGAGGGAGGAGGCGACAGAGCAGAGGGAGGAGGCGACGGAGCAGAGGGAGGAGGCGACGGAGCAGGGAGGAGGCGACGGAGCAGAGGGAGGAGGCGACGGAGCAGAGGGAGGAGGCGACGGAGCAGAGGGAGGAGGCGACGGAGCAGGGAGGAGGCGACGGAGCCGGGAGGAGGCGACGGAGCAGAGGGAGGAGGCGACGGAGCAGAGGGAGGAGGCGACGGAGCAGAGGGAGGAGGCGACAGAGCAGGGAGGAGGCGACGGAGCAGAGGGAGGAGGCGACGGAGCAGGGAGGAGGCGACGGAGCTGGGAGGAGGCGACGGAGCAGAGGGAGGAGGCGACGGAGCAGGGAGGAGGCGACGGAGCAGGGAGGAGGCGACGGAGCAGGGAGGAGGCGACGGAGCCGGGAGGAGGCGACGGAGCCGGAAGGAGGCGACGGAGCAGGGAGGAGGCGACGGAGCCGGGAGGAGGCGACGGAGCAGAGGGAGGAGGCGACGGAGCAGGGAGGAGGCGACGGAGCAGGGAGGAGGCGACGGAGCAGGGAGGAGGCCTTCCACAGCGGCACAAACCCAAGAGGAGAGAGAGAACTAATGCAGCTCCTATTTCCATATAAAGAGCTCTATTAATCAGGGCAGCGTCATTACTGCGTGGCTCATTGAGCATCGGAGAGTGGGTGTTAAATAAAATCCTCTGCGCTCCACCGCCTCTGGCAGGTGATACGTCTTGATTTGAGAAGTGTCACTGGTGTGTGTGTGTGTGTGTGTGTGGGGGGGGGGGGGGGGGGGGGGGGGGTCCTCTGCTTCCTAACCAGACTGCAGGAGCAAGGGATGGAGAGAACGAGGTAAAACTGTACTGTTGTAGAAGCAGGAAGAAAATAATAGATACACAGATACACAGTAAATACACAGTAAATACACAGTGTTAATTTAACACCAATATTCACTGTAAAACTGCAAAAGAGGCTTTATGTGTGTGTATATGTGTGGAACCATGAGGAGGAACCAAGAGGAGGAACCATCATGAGGAACCATCATGACGAACCATGAGGAAGAACCATGAGGAGGAACCAAGAGGAGGAACCATCATGAGGAACCATCATGACGAACCATGAGGAAGAACCATGAGGAGGAACCATGGAGAGGAACCATCATGAAGAACCACGAGGAGGAATCATCATGAGGAACCATCATGAGGAGCCATGAGGAGGAACCATCATGAGGAACCATGAGGAGGAACCATCATGAGGAACCATCATGAGGAGCCATGAGGAGGAACCATCATGAGGAACCATCACGAGGAGGAACCATCATGACGAGCCATCATGAGGAACCATCATGAGGAGCCATCATGAGGAACCATGAGGAGGAACCATTACGAGGAACCATCATTAGGAACCATCATGAGGAACCATGGGGAGGAACCATCATGAGGAACCATGGGGTGGAACCACCATGAAGAACCATGGGGAGGAACCATCATGAAGAACCATGAGGAGGAACCATGAGGAGGAACCATCATGAGGAACCATCATGAGGAGCCATGAGGAGGAACCATCATGAGGAACCATCATGAGGAGCCATCATGAGGAACCATCATGAGGAACCATGATGAGGAACCATCATGAGGAACCATCATGAGGAACCATCATGAGGAGCCATCATGAGGAACCATCATGAGGAGCCATGAGGAGGAACCATCATGAGGAACCATCATGAGGAACCATCATGAGGAACCATGAGGAGGAACCATCATGAGGAGCCATCATGAGGAACCATCATGAGGAGCCATCATGAGGAACCATCATGAGGAACCATCATGAGGAGCCATGAGGAGGAACCATCATGAGGAACCTGCTGCTGTGTCTGGTTCTTCTACACCAGGAGGTTCCTGCTTGTTATATAAACATTGAATCACCAACCTGGATTCTTTCTTCAGACTAATAATTCATCATCAGCGTCTCTCCAGTGAAGGACAGTTGGACAGACTCTCATCAGAGACAAACTCATCTCTCATGTTCATCCTACAAACTCTCATCTCTTCATAATATGAGACCATTAATAATAATAAATATCTAAAGGTATTAGAATTGTTACCAAGAAGCTTTGTTACTATGTTTATTCATTTCTATGTGTTCATGCAGTACTAAATATCTAAACATGGTAGAGTCGTAATGGTGGGAAGCAGTTTGTCCTCCTCACCTCACCACGCCGTCCTCCGTCCTCCGTCCAGCTACAAGTAGTGCCACTGTCCATCCATCCCCATGTTCATCCCCATTCCGCCCATCGGCCCTGAAACAACAACAACAACAACAACAACAACGACACGATCAACAGATCAGATCTGAGCGTTTTTACAAATCAGTCTAAAAGTCCCTCTAGAGTCTAGTCTACTTTTCACAAATCAGTCTAAAAGTCCCTCTAGAGTCTAGTCTAGTTTTCATAAATCAGTCTAAAAGTCCCTCTAAAGTCTAGTCTACTTTTCACAAATCAGTCTAAAAGTCCCTCTAAAGTCTAGTCTACTTTTCACAAATCAGTCTAAAAGTCCCTCTAAAGTCTAGTCTACTTTTCACAAATCAGTCTAAAAGTCCCTCTAGAGTCTAGTCTAGTTTTCACAAATCAGTCTAAAAGTCCCTCTAGAGTCTAGTCTAGTTTTTACAAATCAGTCTAAAAGTCCCTCGAGAGTCTAGTCTAGTTTTCACAAATCAGTCTAAAAGTCCCTCTAGAGTCTAGTCTAGTTTTTACAAATCAGTCTAAAAGTCCCTCGAGAGTCTAGTCTAGTTTTCACAAATCAGTCTAAAAGTCCCTCTAGAGTCTAGTCTACTTTTCACAAATCACTTCTGATTCCAGCGTGGAACATTTTTAAAAAGGTCCCATATTGTACAGTGTATTTTCCCAAATCAGTGTAAAAGTCCCTCCCGTGGGTTCTACGGAGAACAGGCTGTTTCTGTCCAGGCCGACTCCAGGACCCACTCGGGTGTTTCAGATTAAGTGGTTGTCCTGTTCACTAGTGACCCCTTTAGCGTCGCTTGTCGCAGATAATAACAAACGCGACAGAAATCTGTCGCCGTCCTGACAAACGCCGTTTAACAGTGAAGTTTTTATCTCCCCGTGGGAGGGTCAAAGTGAGTACCCACTACCAGAGGGCGTGGCTATCTCCCCTCATGACATCACGAAGGGACTAATCCTTTCAGGGACGTTTAATAAGCAGATGTGATGTCATAAACCGCGTGATGACGACTGTTCCCTCGGCGAACTCACCGCCGGGTCGGAGACCCATGTGCTGCTGCCCGTCAAGAACGAAGCCTCCCATTGGCTGGCCTTCTGGACTGTAAGCTGAGCCCTGATTCACTGCAGAAAAAACAATTAAAAAATATATATGTTTTTGTTAAAACGGGTCCCAATTTCACCTTTAAACTCAAAAAACTAAAGCCACAGAATCTGCTTCTCTTCTGGCTGTAAACTCTAAAAACAACATTCTATTTTCCATCATATTTCTTTAATAATTAGAATAAATCAGGAATGTTGTTTACCGGCTCTGTTGGACTGATCGATCATTGGCTGGACGATTCTCCTCCTTGCATTGATGAACCTGAATGACAACAGCAGGATTTTAAATATTTCATGAACACAGAGTCGGGTTTTAAAAAAAACAAGAACAACTAAACTTTATAGTTTCAGTGGTTTTTCATATAGTTTTATTTTGAAGAGGTCACCACTGTGAAGAAACACAAACCACAAGCAAAGTTCATGACGGATCAACCGCGGCCACCAGAGAGTCACTGAACCACACACACACACACACACACACACACACACACACACACACTGGGCCCCCCCCCGGGGGGTCCGGCGGCGGCTCCATCAGCAGGAAATCACAGCTTTAGTAATATTGATCTGTAGCCTGGAGCTGCTGTGAAGAGACTTCACCACTTCCAGCTCTGATGTGTGCATCGACCACATCGTCTCGCCGACAGATCAAAAACACACTAAAACAATTGTACCTCTGACGGGATTGTAATATCTGGAGTGGAGACGTCCGACTCATCCAGGCGTGACGACTCTGTTTCATTTGTTCCCCTGCTGCTTTAATCAAGTATTCATGAAATACTACCACACCACCGCAGCAGCAGTCAGAATATTCACAATGTGTTTATAGCGACGCAACACAAACTACCCTCAAAGATTTTATTTTTCTAAATAAATAGGGGATATATTTAATTAATTAATACATTAAAAAAAAAAAAGAATATAAACTTGTTCATAAAGGAAATATAACATCAACATATCAAGCAGGGATCTTTTTTATTTCACAGTGAAAATGTGTGAGAGCTATTTTATTTTATTTTATTTAATTTAATCTAATTTAGTTTAACTTTACTTTACTTACTTTAATTAAATTAAATTAAATTAAATTAAATTAAATTAAATTAAATTAAATTAAATTAAATTAAATTAAATTTACTTTAATTCAATTTAATTTTATTTAATTTTATTAAATTTTATAAAATTTTATAAAATTTTATTTAATTTTATCAAATTTTATCTTCTGTAAATTTTTTCCTTTCTTTTCACGTTGTTGTTTATACGTGTTGGGATTATTGATATGAAAGTTTCCTGCACCGAAAGAAATAACGATATTCTCTGTGTTGCACTATATTTTGTTACCTGTGCTAAAAGAAAAAAGAGAGAAAGTGTGTGTGTGTGTGTGTGTGTGTGTGTGTGTGTGTGTGTACCTACCAGTTGTTGACTTGGAGGATGGTGAGGCCGGTGTCCTGGGCGAGTTGCTTCTTCTGCTCCTCGGAGGGATACGGGTGCTGCAGGTCAGACAACACACTCTGAATACTGTGTGTGTGTGTGTGTGTGTGTGTGTGTGTGTGTGTGTGTGTGTGTGTGTGTGTGTGTGTTAGTTACTTAGTTAATTAGTCAGTTAGTTTATTTCACCAGCATCTCACTTATATCAGTGTTTCTAAATGTTTTGATTCTCCAATGGAATTTATTTAGTTTCAATAAGAACTTTGTTCTAATCACTTTTTATAAATCGACCGTGTGTTTTAGTCTAAATTCACCAAAATGAAACGTTCCAATACTTTGGTTCTGATTCTTTTGGTTGTTGAAGATTTATATTTTAAGTTCTATTAACTTTCTCTTTTTGTAAATCTGTTTATCACATTGACGGGTAAATCTTCTCTATGAGCAGCTTACATTTTATATTTTATATTTTACATTTTATATTTTACATCTTACATCTTACATTTTATATTTTACATTTTATATTTTATATTTTACATTTTATATTTTACATTTTATATTTTACATTTTACGTAATGCAGAATACTGTCATTTACTATGTCATTCATTTTGATCAATTGTATCTGGTTGTTTGTTGGGTGTCTGTTTATTTATTTATTTGAATTTCTTTTTAAATTGATTAATAATTTAAACTTTTTTAAACAAAACAAGGAATAAATAAATGAATAATTTTGTTTACATTATTCCTTTTAATTGATTAATTGAGTTATTGACTTTTATTTATTCATTTATATATTTTCTTCAGATAATTTATTTATTCCTTCATATTTTTAACTAATTTAACAAAATAAGAAATATTTCTTTCTTTATTTTCTTTTAATTCATTTATATTTTAACTATATTTTTTTTAACAAATCTTATGCAGAACATTAACAAAACCAGGACTAAATAAATAAATAAATAAATAAATGTATTATTTGATTGATGTTTCGTTGGGTGTTCCTCCTCCTGCTGATTGTGCCGTGTCAGCAGGACGAGGGTGTTGTTGTTTGTTTGTTTGTTTGTTTGTTGTTTGGGAGGAGAACCGCGGGTTCTACCGTCAGGTGCTGGAACAGCCAGGCTCTCATTATATTGGTCGCCACTTTGGGGAAGATGCCTCGTTTCTTCTGCCTCTTCTTGTCCTGCTCGTCTTCGTCCCCAGAGGCCGGAGACGCCGGGTTGTGGTCCGGGCCGTCTCCTACAGGAAGTGACACAAAGAGGTCAGATGTGGTTTTCTGGCCACGAGATAATGACGAGACGCTGCGGCCGCCGGACCGAAACCATTAATCCAATCCGCGCCCTGCGTTTGACGTGGAGTAATGATGAGGAGCGGGAGGCGAGTGACTGGCAGGAAGTAATGAAATCAGACCCTCGGTCGTGTGTGACCTCGGCTCCTCGTGGGCCTATAATGAAGTGGGCGGGGCCTCCTGTCCTCTCCTCGCCACGCCAGCCAGGCCCTTTCATTTCAGCGGGAAGCTGCTGGGAATCAAACCAGGAGGCTTTCCTTAAAGCAGAGACCCCCCCCCCCCCCCCGACCCCCCTCCCCCCCTCCCCATTAATTGTGCATCAGCAGAGATGATTTACTTTTAACAGTGCTGGTTATTTTTTCCAGGCCTGGGGGCAGAGGAGCCTTGAAAGCCTGCCTCCAGGGCATGTGAATAATGCATCTGAGCGACTCCTTCCCCAAGGCGGGACAGGATTCCTGCTTCTTCTTCTCCTTCTTCTCTTTTTTTCTTAAGATTCGCCCGAGCGTGTCTTTTTGTTTTCCGAGAGGCGTCAATCAAACGCGCCTCTCTGAGCCCCGCGCGCGCATCAATATTTCAGCTGATGGAGTCTGACGGTGGAAAAACCCGGAGTGTTTCAGATCAAAGGCGGGTGGCGTCCCGCTCGGAGGGCTGCCGGGGTCTCCTCGCGCTCCACTTTGGTCTCATCTCCTCCCGCTTCTGGCAGGAAGACTCATGTAGACCGAGTGAGAAAGTTTGTGGTCCTGCACAACATACCGTAAAGTCCCTAATAGAGGAGCAGCCCACTTCTCCGAAGGGTGGAGGAAAGAACAACCCTCACAAATTCAGGGCTTCCCTTTGAAATATTTAGAAGAAATAGAACTTAAATTGGGCGTTTTAATGGATTCTGGACGGCTAAATACTACATTATGATAAATTGTAGGACCAGTTGATATTGACACCAAATACGTTATGGAAGAAACATTCTTATGTAAAAGCACATAACTGAACCAATATAAAGTTACAGACAATATGTGTACATATATATACTATATGGAGAGATGAATGAAATATGAATACTAAATCTCTATATTTATTTTTTGAAATATCAATGAAATCTAATGATCTTATCTTCGTTTAATTTTTTTGTAGTGCTGTAAAGCACCTTGAGACTCACGTCTGTGAACGGTCCTCTATAAATAAAGTTCTATTCTATTCTATTCTATTCTATATTACTCCAAGGGTCACACTCAGTCCAGTTTCATCTTGACCAGTAAAATATTGCCATAATAACCTTTAAATTTACACTTGAACGTGTTTCTTTGCACAGTATTCATGATGAAAGAGTCAGAACTGAAAATGACTCTAATCTCAACATAAAGTCAATTTTAATGAAACATTCTGCTGCTAAAAACAATGAAATGTCAAAATAAAGTCCGTCTAATCGACGGGCCAAATGACGGTTCGCTTCCACTCACAAACTGCTCCTCTATTGGGAACTTTACGGTAAATACAAAGCGTCTGTAGCCTTAGAACCGCGACCTCTGACCTCACAGGTTGATCGGCTGAGGAGAACATGCAAACTGCAGCGTCTGGAGTTTCCTGCCCTGGTTCTGTGATCGGGGGTAAAATGTGAAAGTCCAGTCGGACGACTTCGGTGAGGCTCGATTAATGTTTAATCCGAAAGAAGAAGAACGGAACCAAACGTCTGGATTTTGTGAGGAAGATTGTAAAATGATTCATGATGTTCAGTGAAAGTTCTTCTTTGAAGAAGAAAGAAAATGTTTTGGGTTCTTTTGATTTGACAAGAAAAGAAGAAAAAGAAAGAGAAAAAGAGAAAAAGAGGAAATAAAGAAATAAAAATGAAAAAAGAAAGGAGAGAAAAAAAAGAAAGAAAAAAAAGAGAAAAAATACAAAAAGAGAAAAAAGAAAAAGAAAAAAGGGAGAACAAGAGAAAGATAAAAGAAAGAAAAAATAGTAAAAAAATACAAGAAGAAGAAAAAACATAAACAAGACTTAAGTTGTTAAATGACATGAAAAGGTCCGTGGATCCCCCCCTTCCCGTCGCCCCCACCCCCCACCCCCCTTCCCCCCGCCCCCCCTCCACCCCCCCACCCCCCCCCCGTTCTGCCGCTGCAGAGCACCGACTGCCCCGGGGCAGATCCGCCGCTACACTAATCGCTTCTGACCGTTCGCCGGAGACTCAGCCAATTTCAGCAGTAAGTGAGGGGCTGCCGTCTCAAAGTCATACACCATGCCGGAGCCTCCTCCAACCCCCCCCCCCCCCCCCCCCCCCCACTCACCCCTCCACCCCACCCCACCCCCACCCCATCTGGGGGGCATGGGGGGGATTACCGTAGGGATGGCGAAAGTATTGCCCCTGGGCTAAAAAGAAATACTCATGAGCGCAGCGTCCAAAAGTTCACCTTCTCTATCTTCTGTCTTTCATCGGCGTCTCACCGCGTCTCACCCGGTTTTGCCGCGTCTCACCGCGTCTCACCGCGTCTCACCCGGTTTTGCCGCGTCTCACCGCGTCTCACCGCGTCTCACCCGGTTTTGCCGCGTCTCACCGCGTCTCACAGCGTCTCACCCCGCTTTGCCGCGTGTCGCCGCATGTCGCCGCGTCTCACTGGGACTCGCCGCAGGTCTCCGCGACTCGCCGCGTCTCACCCCGCTTTGCCGCCTTTCAGACCTTCAGTCGGATTCATGTGTTCATCCCGTTTCCTCCCAGAATCATCGATAAACTGACGACAATCAAAAGCCTCCACTTCCCTGCAGTCAGCGAACAGAACACGTTCCATCAACCGACCCTTTCAAGGTGTTTCTTTGCAAATGTAATAAATTTTATTTATTATTATTATTATTATTGTTATTAATAATATATCTGTGCTCTGTAAAGAGATCAGTGGGGAATAATAATGTTCATTAATCCTCTGTTTGCTCTCCGTGAGCCTGATGATGAAATACAACGAAGGGAATCACCTGTGTGAATGTGTGAATGTGTGAATGTGTGAATGTGTGAATGTGTGAATGTGTGAATGTGTGAATGTGTGAATGTGTGACTGATTTAAGCAGGACTCAATCTGGAAGTGTTTTTCTAGGATGCAGTTTATTTTACAGTTTTCTCTCTGATGCAGATCTACACCACCATGGTCTTTAAAGTCTTTCTGTTTTATTTATTTATTTATTTATTTATTTATTTATTTATTGATTTATTTATTTATTTATTTATTTATTTATTTAGTCATTTATTTATTTATTTATTTATTTATTTATTTATTTATTATTTATTATTTATTTGTTTATTTTACCAATTTTTCGCAAAAATCTAAACCCGAATTACATGAAATCTTCAGGGATGATTTGTCATCATTAAAGAACCAACCCATTAGATTTTAGGACGTTAATGGCTAAACGTTTCTAAATAAATCCCCAAAAACTGCGAAAAAAAGTCCCATACAAAGCGGATGAGAGAGGCACCTCATGGAGGAGACCAAAGGAGATCAGCGCCTGTTGCCATGGAGACGCTTCCTGCTCAGTGTTTGTCCGACAGGCTTGTTAGCATTGATATGAGCTAACGGTTATCATGTTAGCGATGCTAACTCGGTTCCACGAACAAATGTGGCGTTGGCGAATGTCTGCGTTCTACCGAGTATAGCTCTAGTTACAAAAGTAATCCCTTACTTTACTCGCATACTTGAGAAAAGCGATCAGATTACAGTAACAGATTACAGTTACTGCCCGTCGGTGGCGACGTCTCATTGAAAAACCTGAATGGACTTTAAAGACGGAGGACTACAGGACGATCTCTTCGGATTGTTTCTCTGGATGGAAGGAAGGGATTGTCCTACCGAGCTCGCTGGCGTTGTCCCCGCTGTGGAAGGCGTGTCCGCCGCTGGACGGTCCGGGGGTTCCCAGGGACGGGGTGGAGTGGCCGTCGTCGTCCATGTCCCGCCAGGACGTGGAGATCTGGAGGTTTCGGGAGACGGCGGAGCAGAGAAGCAGTGGGGAAACGATCAAAGCACGGCGAGGACGATGTCTCCAGAGGAGACGAGTCGGCGTTCTGGCGACGCCCAGACGCCAACCCCACCGTTTTATTGAGCCGACGGGCCTTTTCATGCGTCAGCTGTTCGCCGGATGGCGATGGGATGAGGAGCTCAGCAGATGACAGTAAGGAAGCGCGGGGACAAAGCCCCGGCGTGAAGGAGGCCTCTTCACCAATCCGGCCTCCTTTTCTTCTGACGTCTCTCAGAATCACGCTGCCGCTTAAAGAGGCGCCATTTGTTTCTGAAGCAGCGAGGAGCGTCTCGCCTCACACAACGTCTGTCCACCCAGCACACACTCTAAACTCACACTGGGACGGAGTCCACCCGAATCAAGGCTTAAAGTGGAACTTAAAGATGTAAACATTAACTTTAAATACACAGTTGGTTATTTCCTTTACCTGAGAATGTTTTCATCTGCGTGGATTCATTTATTCATAAAACTTTCCCCAAAACCAACTCACCCGAATTACATAAAATCTTCGGGGATGATTTGTCGTCATCAAGGATCAATTCATTCGATTTTGGGACGTTAACGGCGAACTGCTTCCGAATAAATCCCTCAAAACCGCCAAAAAAACAAAGTTCCCATACAAAGCGGATGAGAGAGGCAATGAGATGAGATCAAAGGAGATCAGCGTCTGTTGCCATGGAGACGCTCCCTGCTCAGTGTTTCACAGTGATGTAGCTACCCGAGAGGCTAGTTAGCATCGATACGAGCAAAACTGTGAAAAAAAAAAGTCCCTTTCATCTCATCCCGCTAAACATGTTCTAGTAAGAGCAGCGCTGATAATCTAAGTTCTCAGTTTAGTTCTAGAGGTTTGTAGTTTGGTCGCCTCTCAGTGGACCTCCCGTGACCTGAGGACGGTGACCTGAGGACGGTGACGTGAGGACGGTGACGTGAGGACGGTGACTTGAGGACGGTGACCTGAGGACGGTGACCTGAGGACGGTGACGTGAGGACAGTGACTTGAGGACGGTGACCTGAAGACGGTGACTTGAGGACGGTGACCTGAGGACAGTGACCTGAGGACGGTGACCTGAGGACGGTGACCTGAGGACAGTGACCTGAAGACGGTGACCTGAGGACGGTGACCTGAGGACGGTGACCTGAGGACAGTGGCCTGAGGACAGTGACCTGAAGACGGTGACCTGAGGACGGTGACCTGAGGACGGTGACCTGAGGACAGTGGCCTGAGGACAGTGACCTGAAGACGGTGACCTGAGGACGGTGACCTGAAGACGGTGACCTGAGGACAGTGGCCTGAAGACGGTGACCTGAGGACGGTGACCTGAGGACGGTGACCTGAGGACGGTGACCTGAGGACAGTGGCCTGAGGACAGTGACCTGAAGACGGTGACCTGAGGACGGTGACCTGAAGACGGTGACCTGGACCCCCTGCTGAGAGAGTCTCACCTGGTCTGAGCCGTTGCCGTGGGGCCCGGTCAGCTGGTGGAAGGCGGCCTTGCAGATGTCCCGGTCCTCCCGGTCGTCCCGGTCCCCCCGGTCCCCCCGGTCCTCCATCACCAGGTCGATGGGCATCTTCCCCTTCAGGCAGCTGACGTAGCGGTGGCAGAAGTTGTCACACAGCTCGTGGACCTGCGACACACCAGAGTCCATCTCACCACCGGTTGTTCACGACGGATTCCCCCGGAGCAGGGATGCAGGATTTACCTTCTCGAGTTCCAGGAGATGGAAGCGTAAAACCTGGATGGCCTGGATCATCTGAAACCCAAAACAGGAAGTGGTTGGATGAGCAGGTGGGGTGAAGGACCCAGAGGAGGAAGTGAAGCCGCTGCTCACCAGGGCTCAGTGTTGGAGGAGAACTGAGGTTTCTCTGAGCGGATCTGAGGAGCAAAACCAGGAGTTACTAGTTTCACTGAGGGGCTGATACTCAAATACTACTCAAATACTACTCAAATACTGAGTTTTACTTCCACCTGCTTGGCGAAGGCGGCGATGTCCTCGCTGAAGGACTCCGAGGAGCAGACGTCCCCCGAGGACAGTCCCGCCTCCCGGGGGCTGCAGGTGGACAACTCACACTTCTCAAACACCAGGGCCAGCAGGGGGAAGAGGGGGTGGCTGACACACACACACACACACACACACACACACACACACACACACACACACACACACACACACACACACACACTTTCCTCTGTATATCAAAAGTTTTATATATATATTATTATATTATATATATATATATTAGAACTTCTTCCTAATACATCGATGGAAACGATCCACAACAGAATAATTGTCTAAGCAGAGTAAACACATTTACAAAACATAATTCAGACAAATTGACTGTGTTTCACAAAGAAATAGAATAAATAGAAAAATATAATAAAGCTGTAACAAGAAATGTAATAAATAGATTCTAAAATCTATTTATTCTAAATCTAAATTAATGTGAAATGTCAATAAACACACTTGAGAGCCACCAATTATGGATTACTAAGTAATCTATTATCATTATTATTATTATCATTATTATTATAGTGATACCCGTATATGTGATCTTTGTCCCTCCTGACCGAGTCGGACCCGGGACCTCCGGGACCTCCGGGACCTCCGGGGCCCGCGGGCCCGGGCAGGACGCCGTGCGGTGCGGGGACTCCGTAGTGCGGGGTCGGGTGTGTGTGGGGTCCGTGGGTGAGGTGGTGGACCGGGGGCAGCGGTCGGGGGTTGTGCGGGTCTCCGTACATCGAGGCGTCCAGCGCGTAATGCGCGAGCTCCTCGTACTGCGGCGGAAGTTTCAGGAGGAATTAGAGGCTGGACCGCAGCTGGAGGACACGTTCTACACTCACTGACAAGACGGAGGAGTAAGACTCGACACAAACATGGTCTGAAGAGCGGAGACTGAAAGTTGCGCTGTGGAGACGTACCCTTTGCGCCATCTACGTGCGCAATTTCCAGGCGTGCGGACGAAGTTCAGCGCAGCAAACTTGTAGAGGTCCAGTAATAAAGGAGGGTTCTGATCACGCCGGGACCAGAAGCAGCGCGGAGAGGAAGAAAAGACGCAGGAAGGATGCGTCTGGCATGCTGCCAAGAGAGAAGAAGTGCGCAGGAAAAGAGTAGAAAAGAGTAGAAACAGAGTAGAAACGGAGTAGAAACGGAGTAGAAACGGAGGTCCTGCGGCGGGTCGGGGTCAGTGTTGGAGCTCTGCGGGTTGATTTAATCCAGAGCATCAGCTGGATGCTGATGAGAAGCCGGTCCTCTGCTTTCTGCTCTCCGGGAATCTTCATGCAGGTGCGCGCATGTAGAGCAGAGCGGCTACGTCATCAGCGGACCCCCCCCCCCCCCCCCCCACCCCCCCACCCCCCATCCAAAGTTCCCCACTTATTCTAAGTTCTTGGTTTTATTGACACATAGACGGACGATTTCACTACTTTTAAATAATCTTCTTCTCATTTTTTAGTGTTTAAATGTTGTATTCAGGTGAACCTTTAATGAAGCGTGTCGCCATGGCAACGTGAGGGTTTTCAACGTGCAGGAGATCTGAAGCTCAAAGCTGAGAACTTTCATTTAAAATGTCAAGATAAGTTTTGTTTGCACTGTTTCTGGTTCTTCTCTGGTTCCTCTCTCTCAGGATTCGTTACAGAAAAAAATTGACAAAAATATGACTTGAAAAAAAAAAATAATAATAAATCAAACTATCGTCCAATAATAATTAAATTTCCTAAAAGGGAGAACATACAACATGTTCACAGTTGTGTTCAATATAGAAACTCTTTCATTTGTTTAAAAGTGCAAATACGTCCAGCATGTGATTTTATTTAGAACTAAATGTGTCGAACTGTCAATAATAACAGGAAAAATATAATAATAATTAAAAGCCTTTATTTGTTTATTTGAATTCTAACAACCAGTGAACTGGCAAAACGCGCCCGGGGTTATAATTCTCCTCATAGAATATCATTACCGTGCATTGCTCTTCCTCTGTGCCCCCCCCCCCCCCCCCCCCCCCCCCCCCACCCCCTCACACACACACACACACACACACACACACACACACACACACACACACACACACACACACACACACACACACAAACACCCACACACACACACACCACTGGCCACAGTAAACTGAATTGAGGCTGATTCAGGGTGTCATGGGTCCTCAATGTAATGAATCACCATCCAGCCCGTCCAACACACACACACACACACACACACACACACACACACACACACACACACACACACACACACACACATCATCCCAGTGAAAAATATTAGTGTTGTCAGGATCGTCTGAAGGAGGCCGGGCGTCTATCGGTGTTGTTATTTATAGTGTGTGTGTGTGTTTGTGTGTGTGTGTGTGTGTGTGTGTGTGTGTGTGTGTGTGTGTGTGTGGTCAGTTTCATCAGACAGTAGGAGACTTTCCGGTGGTTTGGAGTTAAACTGTTCGGCGGTTTTTCTATAAAGCTCAAGATTCATCCTCTCATCTAACCCCGGACCCCCCCCCCCCCCCCCCCGTCCCCCCCGTCCCCCCAGCCTGTCATGTCTGCGCGAGCTGGTCGTTATTAATGAGTCTTGGATTTAATTTCCGATGAGCGATTATTTGACTGTTCATTTAGCGGAGATTTATGAGGAGGTTCTATATCTGCAGCCTGCAGCCAAGCTCCTCTTTAATAATGGGAAATGAAGACATTAATCACTGCGCAGCAGGAAAAACACGGCAACAGAGAGAGAGAGAGGGAGAGAGGGAGGAGGGGAGAGAGAGAGAGAGAGAGAGAGAGAGCGAGAGAGAGAGAGAGAGAGAGAGGGAGAGAGAGAGAGAGAGAGAGAGAGAGAGGAGAGAGAGAGAGAGAGCGAGAGAGAGAGCGAGCGAGAGAGAGAGAGAGAGAGAGAGAGAGCATCACCTCCTATTAATCTGAATGCTGTGAGGGAAATGACCTGTCTCATTGGATGATTTAATATTGTCAGAACTGAGTTGAGCGCTCATGCGTGGAAACTTTGACCTGTTTCCTGTCGGAGACCAGAGACTAGGAAGAAGAGACCAGAGACTAGGGAGCAGAGACCAGAGACCAGAGACTAGAGCCCAGAGACTAGGAAGAAGAGACCAGAGACTAGGGAGCAGAGACCAGAGACCAGGGACCAGAGTCAGGGAGCAGAGACCAGAGTCAACGGGAGACACAGGGTTCCTGCAGACCTTCAGACCCCCCCCCCATTTGTTCAAATTTCTGGTCCAGAAACCTTCAGTATTCTAAGTTTATTTCTTCTCCTTGATTTTCCTCCATTTGAATATTGGATCATAGGAGCTGCATTCAGAATCTGCTGTGTCTGTGTGAGCTGGACTGGCTCCGCCCACACATGCCCATCTTGGGAAGAGGAGGAAGTACTTCCTCTCGTGGTGCCATGTGCCAGAGCAGAGCTGCCTAATTGTGGGAGGAGTCAAAGGGAGGGCCTACCTTGACTGGGATTGGCTGAACCCCCGATGACACTATATAGGGTTTGATTCCTGATTGGCTGGTTGGAGCAACACACTTTTTAAAACCTGAAACAAGCCAGGGAGAGAGAGGACAGACTGTCTTCACTTCTGGGACATCAGTCCAGGTATGGGGACGATTAGGAAGTGGATTCTGCAGAATCTTCTCTACATTCTGTTATAAAACAAAACTCGAGTCTAAAGTAAAGTTATTATTATTAAGAATTTATGAAGTTAAATCATCTTTTTTCTTTCTTTGTTGTTGAAGCGAGAGACTCGGACTCTCTAGTCATTTTGTTTGTTTCTCATTTGCTGTTTGCTTTTCAAATTAAATGGAAAACCAGAAAATTCCAGTGGAAATTGTCTAAATTGTCCGCCTGAGCGTCTCCATGGCAACAGATGCTGATCTCCTCCATGAGGTACCTCTCCCACCCGCTTTGTATAGAATTTATTTATTTATTATTTACATGGGATTTACTCAAGTGGGCAAATCGTTAAGAAAAGCCAAAGCAGCACATCCCAGAACTTTCCACTCACAAAAAAAAAATAGAAATAAAATAAAGGACAGGAATCTTTGCACTTCAACTCCGAAAAGAAATCAGACACAAGCAGGATTAATTAAGAAAAGGGACAGAATATATAAATTAACCTTCTTCTGGATTGGATTTTTTATTATTCTGAACATGAATGAGAAGAATTATCTCATCTATTGTGAGTTTGCAGATCTGAGACGTTAGTCTGGTGGTGTGAAATGAAACCTGCTGTTGGTGTTAATGCACATTAAACTGTGTGAATGACTGTTAATGCACATTAAACGGTGTTAATGCACATTAAACTGTGGTAATGCACATTAAACTGTGTTAATGCACATTAAACTGTGTGAATGACTGTTAATGCACATTAAACGGTGTTAATGCACATTAAACTGTGGTAATGCACATTAAACTGTGTTAATGCACATTAAACTGTGTTAATGCACGTTAAACTGTGTTAATGCACATTAAACTGTGTGAATGACTGTTAATGCACATTAACGGGTGTTAATGCACAATAAACTGTAAATGCACATTAAACTGTGTTAATGCACGTTAAACTGTGAATGACTGTTAATGCACATTAAACTGTGTTAATGCACATTAAACTGTGAATGACTGTTAATGCACATTAAACTGTGTTAATGCACATTAAACTGTGTGAATGACTGTTAATGCACATTAACGGGTGTTAATGCACAATAAATTGTGAATGCACATTAACGGGTGTTAATGCACATTAAACTGTGAATGACTGTTAATGCACATTAAACTGTGAATGACTGTTAATGCACAATAAATTGTGAATGCACATTAAACTGTGTGAATGCACATTAAACTGTGTGAATGCACATTAAACTGTGTGAATGCACGCCAGGACTCATTATAAAACGGTTCTTTTAAAAACAACGCAGGTTCAACACGTCACTCACTGCTGCTTTCACAGAGAAATGTCGCCACCTGCTGGACACTGGAAGACACTGGCCTCAGAAAGCTGGCGGGTCTGTCTGCAGGCTGCATGTTCTCCCTGAGCACGTGGATGGGCACCGGGGAATATTTATCTAGATCACATCCACAAACGCCTGAAAGTGTTTGACCAGTACTCGGAGTACGAAGCTCGTAACGAAATATCCGCAAGTTAATAAAAATAAAAGCGAGAGGGAATATCTCCTGAGAAACTTCATTTACTCAGAGAAAGACATGGTGTAAAAAACAAAACAAACTATTTATTCAGTCAGCACAGCAGAGAAATGGTTCCTAGACTAAAGTATCACTACCTGTTCACACGGTAGGGAAGCTCCGGCGCCGTCCCTACAAATTAAAGCTCAAAGAGTGGCGTGGCGTGGCGTCGAGAAAACAACAAGCGCTCAGGACTAAATACACGTTAACGCCGTTCTAAAGAAGAAGCCTGGAAGCTACGAGCAGAAATGAAAACTTCACTCTCCAGTGACATCGAACTGAGTCACGGCGGCAAGACAGACGGCGAGGAGGAAACCCGGCGGGTCGTCGTTCTAATACTGGGGGGGCAGATTTAAAAAAATAAGAGAAAATAAAGAAGAAAAAGATAAAAAAAAAATTTTTAAAGGAGAAAAAGAAGTAAAACAAAAGAGAAAGAGGAAGAAAAACAAAAAACAGAAGAAAAAACTGAAAAAAGAATAAAAAAAGAAAATAAATAAAATTAAAGGAGAAAAAAGAAGAAAAACAAAAAAAACTGAAAAAAGTTTTTTAAAATTAGAAAGAAACAAAAGAAAAAGAGAAAAAAAAGAAGAATACTGGAGGTGGAGTCTGAACAGAATAATGAGAGAATCTTCAATAACAATAAACTTCACACTCGAGTCAAATAAAATTATAAACAAGAGAAATTTCTATACAAGACGCGTCTAAAGATCTCCTGAGAATTCATGGCTGCTCTGCTTCACCCGCGTCACGTCACCAGCAGGGAATACCGACAATCCTTCATAAAGCTGCTACCGGACTAGTTCTTTCTTTTAGGGGGGGGGGTGGGGGAGGGGGAGGGGGGAGGGGCAGGGGGGGCAGCAGGGCCGTCATTCTGAAGCGTAGAAACAAAGTTATGTACAAAAATATACATCTAAGGAGACATCCCCGGTGAAAGGCGTTTCCCCGCTTGGTAAACTTGGTGATTCTTGTTTGTGGACGAAGACGAAGCTCCGGTCCTGAAGAGTCGCTGCTCCGCCAGTCCACCGTCAAACTTTCTTAAAAAAAAAATAAAAGTCCAGACGAAGTATGTCAGTACACGCCGGGGACGATCCGGTAGCGGACGGTCTGGCAGTACTCCTCCCACGCCGAGCCGTACTTCCTCCGACACTGCTGCATGTCGCGGGAATCTCTGTGTACCAGCAGGATGACGAAGTATATCATGTAGTACCAGGGGAGCAGGTGGCTGAAGCCTGAGGGACACAGGGACACGGGGACACGGGGACACGGTCAGTGTCTGAACCAGAGGCTCCCACAGCGCCGCGCCGCCGGCCGCCACTCACCACAGGGCAGAGACCAGGACAGCGCCATCAGCAGGTCTCCCAGGTAGTTGGGGTGGCGGACGACGCCCCACCACCCGGACGCCAGCAGGCTCCGCCCCGTCGCCGTGGGGATCGTCTTCAGAGCTGAAGCAGGACGGAGGAGAATCAAACCTCAAACCAAACCTCACCGTTTCACATCCTGCTCCTCGTGTCGCCACCGGGACTTTTCCTCAATTCGGACTGAAACTTTGTCTTTTTAATTGTTTAATATAAAGTTACAATTTCTTTTATTTTTGTGAGGAACACAATAGAATGAGTTATTTATGACTTCCTCATTTTTTACTTATTTATTTAATTGTCATCATGCAGGTGTAGAAAATCCAAATAAATTCATTCAAATATTCAGCACTAGAGTGCGCCCTCTGCTGGTTGCTTTTTCTTTTTTTCTAAATCCCACTGATAACTGGTCCTCGTCTGGACTCAGGACGGAGCAGCTGGACAACTTACTGGACAGTTTGGGGTCGGCCGGGTTCCTCCTGAAGGCGTTCTTCTCAGAGTTGGACTTCCTGAAGATGTAGAAGCCGATGACTGGAACAGAGAAGAGAGAGAAGAGAGAAGAGAGAGAACGAAGAGAAGAGAACAGAGAGAACGAAGAGAAGAGAGAACGAAGAGACGAGAGAGAACGAAGAGAAGAGGAGAGAGAACAGAGAGAACGAAGAGAAGAGAGAGAACAGAGAGAACGAAGAGAAGAGAGAGAACGAAGAGAACAGAGAGAACAGAGAGAACGAAGAGAAGAGAGAGAACGAAGAGAAGAGAGAGAACGAAGAGAAGAGAGAGAACAGAGAGAACGAAGAGAAGAGAGAGAACGAAGAGAAGAGAGAGAACGAAGAGAACAGAGAGAACAGAGAGAACGAAGAGAAGAGAGAGAACAGAGAGAAGAGAGAGAACGAAGAGAAGAGAGAGAACAGAGAGAACAGAGAGAACGAAGAGAAGAGAGAGAACAGAGAGAACAGAGAGAAGAGAGAGAACGAAGAGAAGAGAGAGAACGAAGAGAAGAGAGAGAACAGAGAGAAGAGAGAGAACGAAGAGAACAGAGAGAACAGAGAGAACGAAGAGAAGAGAGAGAACAGAGAGAAGAGAGAGAACGAAGAGAAGAGAGAGAACAGAGAGAACGAAGAGAACAGAGAGAACGAAGAGAACGACGTCAACGACCAAAAAGCCAAAAAGGAAAAAGAAGAAAAAAAAGAGAGAAAAAGAGGGGGAAAAGGATAAAAGAAGAAGAAGAAGAGGATTAATGAGGTCACATGAACATGAGACGTTACTTCAGAAGTTCCACTGCTGTTTGTTCCATTATTGTTTGTATTTCTGTTACATTTTCCTAAAAAACAACAATAAAAAGTAAAGAAGGAACGAAGGAAAGAAAGAAAGAAAGAAAGAAGGAGGTATGGACTCGGCGCTGCTCACCTTTCAGGAGGACGATGGCGGCGACCGCCGGGAGGCTGAGGGGGCTCGGGTGGCTCACCAGGTAATACGCCTGCAGCGTGTAGGTGAAGGGAACCCACACCAGATCCCCGAACGCCAACATGAAGCCGAAGCCGTCGTGCATCAGGTCCATGGTGGTGAGGATCGCCTCCTGCAGGCGGGGGGAGGGACAGCAGGACACTCAGTACCTCCACTCACGTTATTCGTTATTCGTAGAAGGAAACCTGGAACGTTCCAGGAGCCGACGGCTGATTAAAGCGCCGCGCTGCAGCCTCCATCACCAGAGTTCACTAGTTCACTAGTTCACTAGTTCACACCCCAGAAGGAAAATTCTCTTCTTTCATCAAGAATCCTTCCTTAGTTTAATAACGAGTTTCTCTTCTATCCCTATGTTCACAGATGAAGGACAAAGATCCAACATTTCTTCTATTTTTCATGACGAGAGGAGATTTTGGACATTTAATTCCAGGTGTTTTTGTTTATTTATGAATTCGGGCAAAAAAATAAATAAAATAGAAAATCCCTTCATCAAATTTGCAGCTAAAAACGATTTTCATCGTGCGAATCCCCGTTCTCCCGGCGTTCCGTTCTCCCGTTCCTTGTGGGTTTTCCGGAGTTGCAGTTAAACTCGAGTTAAAGCTTGAATTTGTGGAGCGACGGAGCCTCATGTCCTTTTTTATTTTGGGGTGTCTAGACGCACTTTAACTCGGAGGACAATCGCAGCAGAGACGTCGCACTTTTGACGACTCATCTGAAGTCTGCAGTCGTTTTCTAAGTTCATGGAGGAAAACAAAAGAAACCGAAAGTTGAATTTTCCTTTATAAGAGAATAAAACCACAGATTTTCTTTAGGCCAAATGGCGGCGTGGAGGCGACGGTCCGGCCGTGAGCACGCACC
Source organism: Lipophrys pholis (assembly GCF_963383615.2). Lineage (NCBI taxonomy): Eukaryota > Metazoa > Chordata > Actinopteri > Blenniiformes > Blenniidae > Lipophrys > Lipophrys pholis. Next base: position 23,540,771 of record NC_137649.1, on the reverse strand, counting down.
TCGTTCCAGAGACCGTCGACCACGTAGAGCAGCTGGAAGAGGTTGACCAGGATCATGGAGGACGACGGCGCCGCCAGTCCCTGCCGCTTCATCTCCGCCAGCGCCAGCGCAAAGTTGATCAGACACTGGAGGAGAAAACGTTCTTCACTCGCCCGGCTGAACAGCTGATAACCACCGCTGCCGACACGCACCGTCACTTCCTCTCGCGCTCACTCAGATTAAACGCTGACTAACGATGTATTTGTGACGGAAAGTCAGGATGTGAAAGCGAACGTCGTCGTTCAGACGAGGCGGCGCCGGCGGACTCACCCAGCCGATCAGCCCCGGGCGCATCTCACAGAAGAACTTCAGGTCGAAGTCTTTGACCCGAGGATTGAGCTCGTGTCCCTTGAAGAAGTCGTAGAGGACATTACCTGGAGAGACGGAGGAAAAGACGCAGAGGACCGATCGTCCACGTCAGTGTCTGGAAACCAAAACGAACAAGCTGTGGTTGTTTGGATATTTCCTCCAGAAGCACGATTCAATAGTGAGGTTTCTGATTCAGTAGTGAATACTGACGTTAAATCACAACTAATCCTGGTGCTTTTGTCCACCTGCTGAGAAAACTATCACAACTTACATGAAACTACTGGCCAGCTGCTACTAATCCCTTTAAATCTAAACTTTACAGACGGTCTCTGCTGTGGAACAGAGACGAAAAGGTCAAAGAATTACTGGTGAAAATGACTTCAATCTCAACATAAAGCGAATTCTCACGAAACCTTCTGGTGTGAAATAGAGTGAAACGTCACCAATGGTGCCGCAGCGTTGTCTTGTGTCCTCCACTCCCATGAAATTAGATTTTTAAAATGATCGTCGTCCCTGTTGGTATTCGTCACATCAGCTTGGTGGTTCGGAAACGTCATCGCAAACGGCGATTTTGTTTAATCAGGTTAATCACGCCTTTTCGTTTGACCGCGACAGAAATCGGCGCGCGACCATCTGCGTTTCACGCCGATGTCTAGTCGTGTTTATCAGACCTGCAGATATCGTTGTACCTCCCTCGGCTGGTTATTGATTCGTCTCCCAGAATCAGTCGAAAAGTGTCTGTGATCGTTATAAAGCCTCAAAACTTGAAGGAGTGTGATTAGAGCGAACAACGGGCCTCCTCCTTCCTCACCCGAGTTTCCTCCCATCGCCAGCTCGTCTGGAGCGGCGTAGCGGGAGCGGACGTACAGGTAGACGCTGAGCAGCAGCGAGAGGACGAAGGTGGCCACGGCCAGCTGCAGGAAGTGTGTGTGGATGTAGGTCAGGTCCACGCCCTGGTGCACCGCCGCTGCCACGGCGCCGGCCGACACCACCACGGCAAAGAAACCTGCGGGGGCACAAGTGGAAACTCAAACGTCTGTGCGGGACAAAGGAACGCGGACAAGATACGGTGAAAAGAAGGACGGGTGACGTGCTGAAGACAGTCCAGCCTCACCATTGGTTCTGTACTTCAGCCTCTTCCCAGACCTCAGCGGCATGCCCTCGCTCAGCTGGAGAAGAAAGGGACAAGAAGAGGATCCTTATTGGAGAGAGAAGCCGGTGCTTCATGAACACCTTAAAGTACCGTAGCGTTTGTTTGTCTTATTCTAACACCAGCTGCTGGCAGGAGTCACCAGTTAACACGGGCACCAGTTAAACCGAAACACCAGACAGTGAAGCTCCATCGTAACGATCCACATTTTGTAATACTATTAATAAATATATATATATACTATCTATTATTTGAGCTGATATCCGATGGACGTTCGCTCTGCATCACATAGGGGGGGCTACTTGTGCACGACGGGGAAAAGCCAATGACTCCGCCCACGCCGCGGTGGTAATATATTGTAATGGAAAAGGAGCGAGGCGAGGAGATGTGAACCTTTCACATCTGAACCAATGACTAGTACCTGGAAAGTGATATTGGTACTCAACGGTACCAGGTTTCAGTACTTTTGTGTGTTTATGTGGTAATAAATGTTAATTTGTTTGATAAAAAAAAAAAAAAAAAAAAAAGAACATATATTTCTGGATGAACTTTAATAAACATCTCAAAAACATCCAACTGTTTGTATTGTGACATCACAGTTGTTTGACAACTGTCTGCAAGTGTTTTGTCTTAATACACAAAATAAAGCGCAGCTCCACCTCCTCCTGTTCCTTTCCCCTCTAGAAACGATGCGACGAGGCTCCATGGAGGCAAATCACTTTAAAACAAACGAGTAATCTCTCCAGCCTGGAGAAACATCAAGTGCTGAACCAGCAACTTCTTCAGATTAGGAGTTTTCCTGCCACTGGCCTCGCACTCAAAAACATTGCAGCCTATTTTGCATCGTATGTTGAGAAGCGGAGCGTCTCGAGCGCTTCCCGTCAGCCATGTTGCTCTGTTGTCTGAACCCGCAGAGCGACTGACGTCACGCTCGTCTGTGGGAAATACTGTGTTCAAATGGTAGTACCGACGGTACCAATAAAAGTACACCTGTCGCTCACCTTTCCAACAGGTAGGATGTAGAGCACGGCCTGGAAGAAGACCCAGAGGAGGACGAAGCCGAGGGCCTGGACGTCCCACAAGGAGTCCAGGGGGGGCAGGGGGGGCGGGAAGTTAACCAGACTGGGGTCGCCCAGGTTGACTTGGAGGATGACAAAAAGCACCCAGGCGGGCAGGAAGACGAGCCAGAAGTACACCCCTGGAAAACATCACAGCAGACAAGAGCGGCGTGGCCGTCATCCAGACTGAGATCCCTACGCCACCCAGTGAGGCTGTTCTGCCCCAACAAGCTCAGTCTCTCTGCTGCCAGCGCCGAAGCGCTGCTGTTCTTCTCTCAGTCGTGTCTCATTCTTTTGGCAGAAAAACAAAGTTTGGAATTTCTTGCAACACAAAAAATATAATTTACCAACTGTCGTAAATATACAGACATTATCAACAATACACACACAGGGAGACGGTCGATCCATGGAATTATGGTTAAATTAGCTTTGGTGTTGACGACATGTTAAAGGGTCATATTCTGCAAAATCCTCTTCCTAGAGGTTCTCCAGCAGTACTAATCGTCCCCATACCTGGACTGACGTCCCAGAAGTGAAGACAGTCTGTCCTCTCTCTCCCTGGCTTGTTTCAGGTTTTAAAAAGTGTGTTGCTCCAAGCAGCCAATCAGAAATCAAACCCTATATAGTGTCATCGGGGGTTTAGCCAATCTCAATCAAGGTAGGCTCCTCCCTTTGACTCCTCCCACAATTAGGCAGCTCTGCTCTGGCACATGGCACCACGAGAGGAAGTACTTCCTCCTCTTCCCAAGATGGGCATGTGTGGGCGGAGCCAGTCCAGCTCACACAGACACAGCAGATTCTGAATGCAGCTCCTATGATCCAATATTCAAATGGAGGAACATCAAGTACATACCGATCTTCCCTCCGAAGTCCAGTGGGGTGGAGACGCCAGCACCAGGAGCGACTGCTGCCGCCGGCTCCCTCTGCTGGGCGCTGGGTTTGGTTGCGGCTGGTTTTTCGTCTCCAGCGTCCTTCCTGCGCCGCAGGTTATAACGACCCTGGTTCGTCTCGGTCTCTCCCTCCACCTTAGCTTCAGCCTTCTGGAGGAAAGGACGAGGATTTGAGCAAACACGGGAGATTTTACAGCGTGAAGCAAATTCGCAAACGCAGAACGTCACGGCTCAGTCTTGTGACTGGAGAGGAGAGCGTATGGGCGAGCGAGGTATGGAGGATGGAGTTGTGTGTTTTCCACTTGGCAACTGTGAGACAGAGACGACAACAACAAACGCCACAAAAGACAGACGCCGAATATTTTTTTTACAACAATCTGATCCCTCCAAAATTAATAAATAATGACAAAAACATAGTTTTAACCTGTGATTATCAACTTTAAGGAGTTGCCTGTAACCTATCCCAGCGGCTCTGTGCCAGCCTCACGCCTCAGCGTCACATCAGGACTTTCAACTGATTTCCTAACATAATACAATGTGATCGAAGGCCCAACAGCTCAGATCGAAGAGCAGAGTGACGTTCTGATGATCCAGACAGTGAAAACTGGAGGCTGTGGGGTTTCTGGGGGAAGGCGTCATGTGATGACCTGGGCAGCAGCGTCATGGATCAATGTGAGAGGGCGACAAAGAGAGGCCTGCTACATTGATCCATACAGGAAGCGAGCAGGTACTGGACCAGCGTGGTTCTGCTGGGGGTCAGAGGAGGCCGCTGCATTGGATTTCCTCTGAGTTCCAGCGTCAACAACACATATTCGCACATTAGAACCAGTACAGGTTTTCTAGAGTTTCCTAGTAGAAGCTGCTTTCTCCAGTTAGCAGTTCCCCCCATTCTGATTTTTAGAACGTCAGACGGTCCACGGTTACACCGTCAGGTCTGTACAGAAAACCCAGAGTCACGTAGGATTATTTCCATCTTACGTAATTCTCAAAACAGCAAAAAAAAAAAAATCATAAGAAAACTGTAAACATGAAAGTCTGTGAGAACTCCCTCTGCGTCTGAACACAACGTGATCAGTCGGCACGTGTTAACACGTGACGGTCTGAACGAGCAGCAGTCTTGTGAGGGTAGCCCCCCCAATGTGCATGCATCATGACATTCCTCTCGCCGTGACTTACTTCAAAGCCCATTCACTCCTACAGAGCGCCGGTACCTGGAACACTTTTTTGTTCCCCCATTGTGGTCAAACATTCAAATGATGTCAACCAACGTTTCATCAGCAGATTGTCTCTGTCCAAACATCTGAACGATAAAATCTTCCTACAATGTTGGTTTTTTTTTGGGGTCATTAGAAGACAAACTCACCTCATTGACTTCAGTGTTGTTGTCCTCTTTCTGTTTCTCCTCTTTCTTTTCATGCTTGTTGTTGCTGCTGTTTTCAGCCACCGCCGTATGTTTCTGCCAATCAGAGGATGGAGGGATGAAAAGAACACAGTTTGGATCAAAACACGGAAACATAAACCCGGGGCGTCAAACATACGGCCCATGGACTGAAACCAGGGGCGTAACACAACGCAGGAGTGACCAGCAGATGGCGCTGCGTGGAGTACCGTAGCAGTAAAAGCCAGTGAATTAGCATTCGCACGACAGACTCACCATGAGTTTCTAAAAATATGCTCAGTGAAATCTTAGGAGTTTGAAATGTAATGAGACTTGATCCTGCTGAAACCAAGAATAAAAGTGAGACGTGAACTATCTATAGTTCACTGTGCTGTATCTGGCCCGTGATCTGAAACCAGTCTGACAACCCTGACATTGATATTTCCCCCAACCATCATCTCAGGATACACTTTTAGACTTCTGTGTGGATTCTCAGTCATCAAGTCTCCCCCGTACATGCAACTACCACAGAGACAAAATAAGAAGTACAGTAAACTAGAGTTCTAGCCGGCACATTTCAGCGTAACGGCGGGGGGTCATCAAGTTCACGGGGTGTGCTCGGTGGAAGAGACTGAACACACAGGCAGTATTCTGGCTGCTGAAGCCAGTTTAAGTAGCAGCAGGTCTATTTCTGTGTGACGTGAGAGAGAAAGTTAATGTGAGGAGCGTCCCCCACGCTAAACCCAGAGACCCACACAGAGAGTGGACATCAAACATGGTCAAAAGGATGACCAGCAGAGGCAGAGGGCAGGGAATTCATACATTATATAAGGATTTCCATGTCCCATAGTGGACGGGAACAAATTGATATGAATGATATATAACAGCTCAAAGAAGACCCTCGCTGCTGACTTTCAGCGGTCCCACCACCACAAAATCCTGTAAACTTCAAACTTCCTACCCGCAGGAGTTTTTACATGAAAGCTTCCTCTGTGGTTCTTACATCTCAGAGGTTGGGTCAGCCCATCATTTTCTATCATTGACCAACACTTTTACAACAGCCACGGTTTTGGAAGGACAGAAGTTTAGCCGTGTCTCTGTTAGTCTAACAGAACCCCGACTCTGTACAACCCACTGGTACTCCAAACAAACAACTAATGAAACAGTTCCTTGGTAATCTTAAGAGAAGAACCTGCCGGGCCCCGGAAGAACAAACCAGCTGAGCTCCACGCTAATAATATAATGTTAATGTCAATAATGCTGGTCTTTAATTTATAAAACTTAATTCCATTTCCATATGAATATTCAGAATGTCCTGAAAGTGACAGTATTCATTGAAGAAGCTCTTACCAGGGGGGTGAGCCTGACTTCCAGCATGTCCTTCATCTTGAGGTCTTTGCGTGCGGACGGAACGTTTTCTGTCGCCGCGGTCCGGGACGAAGAGCGGCGTGCGGTCCGAGCAGGAGAGCGTGAGGAGCTGCGGCGGCGGCCCGGTGACCGGGAGCGAGAGCGGGAGCGGGAACGGGAGCGAGTATAGAAACCAGCCGCATTCTGAAGAAAAACAGCATCAAAACAAAGACTTACATGTCTGCGATTATGGACTCAGAATAGAGGTGTGGGTTTTTGGTTTTTCTCGTCATACGACCATCAATTTAGATGTTTAATTATTTTTTAGTTAATAAGCAGATTGTGCGTCCCTGTTATCAACACATCTAACTCCATAATGTTATTTCAGTACCTCATCCAGGTACTACTTGGTGAACCCACCTGCACTCAAACTGAAGCTGTAATCTCTTTGCATTTGAGCAACTTTTAAACAGGATGTTGCTCAACAGGGCTCAGAGTCACAAACGGTTAGTTATGACGCATTTGTAAAGTTTGTAGCTCTGGATTAAAGCAGTTTTGCCAAAGCAGTCATGAAAAGGAGCACTGAAGGGAGGGGAAAGCATGCTGAACTTACAAAACAACTGTAACGCTCCTCAAAGTCGACTGTTGCGTTTTCCTAACCCACTTCCTGTACATAGATTAGTAAACACAAGTGGTCCCACCTTGATGTCTTGCTCTCTGAGCTCCAGCTCGGTCCCATCCTTGTAGATGACCGTGTAGAGCTGACTCTGAGCGTTGAAGCTCAGCACCTCCACCTCATAGTACAAACTGCTGCCGGGCCAGCGGCCCATCACCACGTCCCCCTTCTGGTGTTTCACAGTCGGCATCCTCATCGACCTGGAAGGGAACGACAGAGAGTGGCAGCGGCGGTTCTTCCAAACAACAGGACAGAAATCAACACACAGGTGAGCAACGTTTCAATACTGGAGGAAATCCCAAGCGCACTGGACGAAGGACTTCATAGAAACGATGCTGCAGCACAAAGGTGGATTTCCATCGGAAATGTAAGATAAAGAAAAAAAACAAAAACAAAGGAGAGAGAGGCAGGTTTCACATTTAAAGCCCGAGGTCTACGTTCAAAACTCTGCTTGAGAAATAACAAGAGTTCTGGAGTCACTCGACTCCAGTCCTGATTTAACAAGGAAGCAGAGTTCATGACAAATTAAAACCCAACTTGACTTGTTTCAGACAAAAAATTTAAATTCCCCAGCGAGGTAGTCTTATAACAAATCATCTGATTGGATGAAGTAAAACTGCTGCTGTGTTCCAGAGTCATTTAGCAGGAACCAGTGAATTCAACATGAATTAAAACAAAGTAAATCAGCTTTGAGAGAAGTTTTATTTAAAACACACTCTGGAAGTTTTCTTGCTGGATTGATAAAATATAATATAAATTTTTAATTATAATTTGTTCCTCACAGAAAACGGGCTGACAGCTCTCCTGTTTAAGGAACCATGATGTAGTAGGTGGAAGTGGATGACGGGAATAAAACTTGTATTTGAGATTAACTGCAGTTGTTTGAGCCTCAGTTTGATTTCTTCCTGTTGTGCAGCGTAGGCATGATGTCACTTTTTATTCTAATTTCCCCTTCATGCCATTAGTCACATTTAGGATATTTTTCTTGCTAAACCCGGTGGCAGTACTGCTGAACTCTAGAAAGGATCCAACAACAATAGTACACAATATTTTTTTTCAAATCTGGTGAGAAAAGCATAGAAAATACTTTATTAACCCCAGAGGGAAATTATGTGTCTTTATTAAAGCCATAAATAGTGAAATATGTCAGATTTGTCTTTTAATACTCACACAACCTGTGTCACACAAAGTGACCTTTGGCTAAGCCCCGCCCCCAAGAGCAGATAAACCAATAGCATTAAACTACCACCTGCCTACCAAACAGAAGCACTAGAGCTGGCGAGAGGTTTCTACACCGACGGCTGCTACGCAAACGTCCAGTCGGCTGCGACGGCTTGTCCGAGTTAGCAACAGTAACTGAGGGGGGCGGGGCTTAGCCAAAGGTCAGGTGAGTTTAGTTTTACTGCCTCTATAAAGTCACAGAATTTTAGAAATTACTTAAAATAACATCAGTGGGTGGAAGTTATTACGGTGTGTACTCTATAAAGAAGAACAAACACTATTTACATTTTCATTAAGGGACAGAAAACATTTAAAAACAAAATCCAAGAGCGAATTGTCGTCAATTCCAAAATAAATGTCTCTTTTACTGATATTGTGAGTACGCACTCTGGTGGGGCAGGAATGTTACATATTTTTATTTCACACTTTCTATTCATCCTTTGTTGTGCGATTTTTCTAAACTCCAATATTTTTTCCCAAAGTAAAAAAAAAAAACAACTAAACTTTACAAACATTGGCCAAACAATCAGAATCGGATCATTCTGTTGTCTCAAGCACATTCAAACGGCGCTGTAACAGATCGATGAACAGAACGTGAGCTTTTACATTAAAACCACGGAGTAATCCATGAATCAGTCGAGCTTTGAACCTTTTTAAGTGTCACTCTTTATTTATGACACTCTATGCATTTATCCAGATTTCAAACACGACAAAGCTGGACGACCATTTTTCACCTCAACTTAAATATAAGTAAGGAAATGAAGATAAGATTCTAACATACTGCAGCTTGTTGGTGAAATTGGTTAAATCAGGTTTCATTTCCTTTTTTAGGTTATATCACAAACACCCATCGTCCACTCTCTCTGTTTTGTACCACAGCGACTTGTTTCGTCCCTGTATTGAGCAAGGAGCCACTCAGGAGCTGTGGGTTAGTGAGCGGAGCTGGTTTGGCATTGCTGGATACAATGAAGTGGCCTCTGCACGGTCAGCATGATGGGCCACAGTGGCCAGAGGGGCTCAGGGTCTAAAGAACCACCGCGCTGCTGCAGAACTGCTGACAGACCTGTCAGACAAGTCAGAGACAGCCAGGCCAGGGATTTTACAGCTGCCACTGTCTACAAACCGCAGGGAACTAAGCTGCTGCAGCCGTGTGTCCACCACAGGTCCAATTTAGAACACTGGACACTCCAAACATTTCTGTCAGAACATGTGAGAGGAATAGTTCCAGCTGAAAGTTCCGGGTCTCTAGGAAGCCAAAGCCTCGCATCAACAGCCAGATTATAAAGGATTAAAAAAGGACACCATCTTTCTGTCCATAGTTCTTCACATCATAAACCTCGTGCTTCACTTTCACTATGCAGGAGTTTTTCTCCAGTGATGTAGATGTTTCATTGGGATTCGGGTCCATTCAGGCGTTTCTCAGTCTGATGACAAGAAGAGTAAATTCCTAAAGAACAAGTAATGATCCAGTCAAAACTTCACATTATATTCAATAAACGTATTTAAAATCATATTGGTGATCAATATCATTTATACATCCAAGTTTCCTTTAAGATTCAAAATATAATACTTTGTTCAACTATTTTGGATTGAAGTTACAGAACTATAGTTAATAAAGAGAATAAATGAATAATTGAAAGCTCTTTGATTCATTAGCTCAAAATGGTTAAACAATATATCTTTTAATATTCCAACATCACTCAAATCTAACGAGCCTCGTGCAAAACGTCAGAGTGAAATGAAAGGAGCGTTCTCATTGGTCGATATAGTTCACTCAGCCAATCGCTGATCCGCTGACTAATTCTTTCTATAAGACACGATTCATTTCCTGTAGTTTGCGAGACAGAAGTGGAACATTTAGTTTCGATATGATTCAACCAAACATTTTCATTTCAAAGGGATTTCACAAGAATTTTCAAATCCGTAGTAAGACAAGGTAGGTGGGTGTAAGTAGGTGACAAATGCCACCCGGGGAGGAAATTCCATTATTACCACTTTAAGAAGAACACAGGGGTATTATGATATGGCTTCTTCCAGTTTTGGTTTTCGACACAATGAATGAACCAGTCAGGCAATCGAACCGGACGAACACGCCACCACATTGATTTCCTTTACAAAAAACATAAGGAACCTAATTGAACGAGCACTTTACCAACCAACCTACCAACCAACCAACCAACCAACCAACCAACCAACCAAAGCTCAGAGTTATTGACTTTTAGTAAACGAAGCTTCAACCAGAAACCTTCTGACCAAAAACAGCCGATCCCATTTTAAACCAAACAAGTTTAACTTTCACCAGGACCTTCGGCATGTGATGTGGATTTCCTCTGATTAACGACTGAGCCATTTGTCAGCCCACAGAGTGGGAGATTGAACAGGGAGCCACGGCAGAGCGGTTAAAGAGCGGCGGGCTGCAGAGACCTGGTGTGAACCTTGTGAGGAACAATGGCTCCATAGCGGAAGTAGAGTGGAGTTGTGTCAGTGTAGAGCTCACAGGAACAGAAACACTCCGGGTGTCAACGGAACGACTGAACGAAGAGTTTTATTCTTCAGCACAGTTTAATGGATATAAACTCATTTTTAAATAACCACATATCTTATATATCTAAAAATGGTAAGATCTAACTTTATTGCCCGAAACTCTACTTTTCTCTAATGCTTCTTGATCTTAACAAGAAAAAGGTTACATTATTCTTATTCTTTTTTTTAACATATATCAGCAATTTGAAACGTGCTTGTGTGTGTGTGTGTGTGTGTGTGTGTGTGTGTGTGTGTGTGTGTGTGTGTGTGTGTGTGTGTGTGCGTGTGTGTGTCATCCTGTCACAGAACCACAGAAGTAGTCACAAAAAGAAAAAGGAGGGAAAACGTCGTGCTTTAAACTATCGCTCACTAAAATAAATAAATAAATAAAAGCAACAACCCCAGAAATCAGACGAAAACTTTAAAAGCATTTAAAATTCGTGATTCGATTTTTTTTTAAACGTGTATATGTGAGTAATACACAGTGTGCAGGCGTTTCTAACAGCCAAATGAGCAAATGCTGCAAAAGCGACCCTCTTTTATTCCCCGTGTGTTTCCATTCAATCACTTTGTAGTCGTTGAATCATAAAATAGTCATAGAGTATAATCATTAAACAATCGTTACTGGTGTTATGGATTCAATGGTGTGCGTGTTGACCAGTGGGCGACTTCCTTTGGCGTCTGTGGTTGCTGCTAGTAACAGATGTCCAGTTTCCAGCCCATTAAGTTCTATTTCGTGGAGTTTGTTTGAAATAATGTGCTTCTTGATTAAACAATAATTTAAAAAAAAAATCCAAGTGTAGCTGTAAACAAGAAGCTAATCAATACCTTAATTTGTGACAATCCACCTTCAATAAAGCCACAAGACCTGTGTGGATCAGGTGTGTGTGTTACTGGAGTAAACACGTGTGCATGAGTGTTTTGTTATTAATCGGGACGATCTAATAAAATCACCAAGATGATCATAACGTTTCACCCAGAGAGCCATCAGGGTGTGAGCAAAACTTCTTCTAACGGGTCGACAACATGCAGCCTCGGAGCTGATCAGGAGGCGTCAAGCAGTCACAGTAATTCATTAAACGGACACACACAAAACCGGCCTCATTTCAGTGTTGTTTAGAGAGGAAGCAGAATGTTTTCAATATTTTCAGAGACTGCACGCGACCACAAATCCCAAGTTAACACGGCAACAAGTAAACCCGAAACACCTCCGCTATGCCCCGCAATAAAAGGTTGTTTTAAAGACGGGGATTAATCCGAGACCGACGTTACTCGTACGTCCACATCGCCATGATATAAACAGCATATTTTTTTTAGATAATAAACATTTCCTGAAATCAGTCTGAACTTCTCGACCCTCAATTTACAATCAACTCCCGTTAGCTGCGGGCTAAAGCCTCAATTTCTTCACCGTAAGAAGTATAAACCTTCACCAAGCCGTAATACACACACTCACACCGGGCAGGAGCACTTACCTCAGATATACGCGAGAAATCCCAAATTAATTAAACTGATTAAATATCCCAGGTGAATCTGAAATAAAAGATTAAGCGTTAAAATTAAAAGGAAACTTTGCTAACGTTAGACGGAGTGAGCGCTCCCTCCCTCCTGGTGGAACCTAGCTGCGCCGCGGAAGGCGCCAAAGCTTGCTATTGGTCCGCGCAGCATTCAATTTAAACACGGCCGCCCTCTGATTGGTCGGCGCGGAGTCTCGGCCGCCATGCGATTGGTTGAACCGGAGTCGACGCTCCTTTGTTTACTGGTGTCAAATAACTGCTCAACAAAATGGTGGAGCTGGTAGACACACACACACACACACGCACACACACTCACACACACGCTTACACGCGCGCGCACACACAGCGCCACCGTGAGGCCCTCTAAACAGCGACAAGGATTTCTGCTTAAATAAAATAGAACACGAACTTTACAATGCATGTAACGTGTTTGCAATAACTGAAATTTAAATACATTTCATTTTATAGCTCCAAATACAACAGTCATTTCAATGCACTTTTAAAGAGTAAAAAAAACCCAACAATTCCTCATGAACAAGCAGAAGAGATGGTGTAACAGAAAAACTCTCTTTAACAGGACAAAAACCCCTGCAGAACGAGACTTTATCCTGGGAGAATATGCAAACTCCACACACAAAGGCTGTGTGCAGTATTTGGGCCCACGACTTTGTCAGTGCGTGGCGATAGTGCGAACCCGTGCACGGCCCTACATTAAATCCCACTGAAATTGGGGAAAGACAATCATTCATTCACACATTCAAAGGTCTTACATTGAGCGAAATTCACATTCCAATGAGGCCCAGAAGTTAAGAAAGTCTGTCATCCTCCTCACTTTTCAGCAAACGTGAGCTCATACAGGAAATTAAAAGATTTTCCCTTCATGATGTCACAAGGGGAAATAACCACTCCATCTCGTAGTGGAGCTCTGCCTCACTGATATACTGAATAATCTCAGTATAGTATGAAAAACACAGGGGTTGACAAAGGTTTGATTTGCTTAGGGCCAATATTGGACTGAGGGCCACCAAAGAAAAAGAAGAAAAAACAGACAAATAAAATTTTATTTGTAATCATTTTACTGACCAGGTTGCATCTCTACAATTTACATGTTTTGTGCATAAATACATTTTGATTAACACATGGGGCTAAACCTGGCAAAACTTAGTCTGTAACAGTGCTGTGCGCAGTCCTTTTCAGAATATATTTAAAAAAACTTATTTATGACGGTCCACACGAGAACAGGGTTTCACATAAAATCATGGCGTGGCATTTTATGAGCCCGATAATGTTTTTCTTTTCTTTTTTGTTTTTTTAACACGGGTCACAGTGTGGGGAAATTCGAAAACAAATCTTAGATTAAAACTAACAACTGTAATTCATTGCGGGAAGCCAGAAATGTTGCTGCGGGCTGCCATTGGCCCACTGGCCGCACTTTGAAGACCTATACCGTAAGAGTTAGCAGGAGTTAGCAGGAGTTAGCATTAGCTACTTGGTAGTAACTGTAACAACACGTACGCCCAAACTACGTAACATATTCAGAGTCACAGAAACTACTCACCTGAATTACATGAACTCTTCAGGGATGATTCATCATCATCCAAGGATCAATCTAAGAGATTTTGGGATGTTAACGGCTAAAAAACCTGCAAAAAAATGTTCCCATACAAAGTGGATGGGAGAGGCACCTCATGGAGGAGATCAGAGGAGATCAGCGTCCGTTGCCATGGAGACGCTCCCTGCTCAGAGGTTCACACAGTGAAGGAGCTCCCTGACAGGCTAGTTAGCATCCATATGAGCTACCGGCTAACATGTAAGCGATGCTAACTTGGTTCCAAATAAACGTGACATAAAGGCTCTACCAAGTGTAGCTCTAGTTTTAAGCTCTTTTTAAGTCATTTCAGTTGAATGGTTTTTTTTCCCCCATCAAGGTTTTGATCATTTCCCTCTGATCTGAACAAGAGGAAACTTTAAAAAGTCAACATTTCTCTGCTGACGTGAAAAGCAGAGACAGTGAGAGGAGACAGATTTCACTGGATCGACTATTCAAACCTTTTTTTACTTTCATTTTCACATTCGTCTCCTTCGACTGGGAGATAAGAGTCACTTTGAAAGGTCGCGTGGCGTGTCGATAACATAAAACACAGATTTATTATTGTTTATATCCACACCATGCTGTGTAAGCTGGAACGTAGCCACTGCAGAGGGGCTGTAGAGCCACATGTGGGCAGTGAAAGGCTGAATCATGAACTGAAGACGCCGTTTGTTTGGAGACATAAAGCGAAATATTAAAACAGAACACCTCTGCTCTCGTATCGCAATATTTATTTCATTATCTCAAACGGAACATTATGTTAGCAATGGAGATGGACAGGACCGTACGGTACAGTGTGAGTAATGAAAGGAAAAGAAAGATTCTGCAGCTTCACAGCAAAAGAAACGGGTTTAAGCAATGTTCGCACACACACACTCTCTCACACACACACACACACATACACACACATACGCACACCCATCTGGGGGCCCAAACAAGAGCTTCAGGTTTAGAAAAATAACTTCAGAGTGAAGATCACCTTTTATAGGCCTCGTGTGTCAACGTTTGATTGTACTACTAAGCTGTAAGAGAAGCATCTGCAAACATCTGCCCCAAAAGATGACGTTAAAAAAAATTATCAAATTAATAATGAAACAGAAAACAAAAAGGTGAAACACAGACCCGTTGAACTCTCCCTGCAAAATGAACATCAGCACGACGGAGGAGAAAACTCAGTGACGACACAGACGGGCCCGACGTGTTGTCAGCATGTACGACATTAAACTTTAAAACAAGGCACAAACAAGATTGCTTCACTCGTGGATTAAAGTTGAATTTAAACCGGTGACGTTGGTGATTTATTTATTTATTCATTAGATTGTTTGACACACAGACCAAATGTAGAAAAGGCTGAATCCTTTGGCGAGAAGAAATCCTTATTGTGGCGACGGGACCTGGATGCGTCTGCACTCAGAGTCTTGGATGGTCGTCTGGGTTGCTTTGTCTTTTTTAATGTCTTAAAGTGCAGTCGGTACCGAGTCGGTCCAGGAGCCTCTGGACCGACGAGAAGATTAAACAGCCAAGGAACCTTAAAAACAAATCTGAGCACATTCAGAGCTACAACAACGGCCTCCGTCCAGCTCATCACAGTATTTCACCAAACCCAAACCCAGCAGAGAAACTCAACATTTATTGTGGACGGGAGTGATTTGTCATTTGGAGCGAAGCCAGAAGATGAAAGCCCTTGAACACAGAGTGCGGCCGGCTACAGGTGAACTGGAAAAGTGAAACAAGAACCTGGAAAAATCCAATGATAGTCTAAAGACGGGGCCAGAACCTCGGAGCCGCCGACATGAACCAGATGAGACTGCTTCTCTCACGTCTTCAGTTCCAGAGCTCAACAGTCCAGAACCTGTGGCTCAACAAAGAAGGAACACGCTCCCAAAACCTGGAACGTCTTCCCAGGAGGTCGTCCTCGTCATGTGGATTCCACACTCATTCCATGTCAGACTCGCTGTGAAGTATTGATGTACTGATCCAGTCACAACCTCGATATCCTCCTGATACACTGACTGGACAAATTCATCACTGAACCCTGGAGCGCCGCAGTATGTGAGAATGCTGCCAAATGTAAGAATGGAATACATTTATATAATAATGTAATACATTTATGTAACAATGTAATACATTTTCCACTCATTATGTAATAATGTAATACATTTATGTAATAATGTGATACATTTATATAATAATGTAATACATTTTCAACTCATTATGTAAAATGCTACATTTTGTAACAGTTATTAAATGATTAAGTGCCATCAGCGGCACTAACAATCTGGTTTCATTTCTTCAAGAAAATAAAAATGTCTGGTGGAAGTACTGATTATCTCGTAACTTTAAAAATCTACCAGCTGATCTAAAAAGTTCAATCTGCTTCAGAGCTGCGTTCTACCGCCGCTATGTTGGCAGAACATGAGCAAAAGCAAAGAGGGACATATAATTCCCGTCCAACTGAATCTCGTTCTTTTTCTCATTATTAAACATAGAACTATGTTTACAGATAAAGGGCAAAATGTATTACAGTATAAACCAATTTATTACATTCTCCTTAAAAAAAATATATAAATAGTGAAACATTTTGTAATAACTGTTGCAATATGTAACAAGTTATTACAAAATGCAGTATTATTACATAATGAGTTGAAACTCTATTACATTATTACATAATGCACCGTTATTACATAATGTGGTGCTACAAACTCAAAACAGAAAGTTCATTTGTTTTTTAATAAATGAAATAAAAAGGTTGTTTTTTCTCGTTTCTCATTTCAAGACGAATAAGCGTAACGCCACGTTATTACCGCCACCAAAGAGGTTATAACATCACCGGCGTTTGTTATTCAGATATCGTTAAATCTAATGAGCGGATCTTCATCCAAACTGGTTCACTGGTGCTTTTTGATAAAAGGAAGAAAACGACATGTTTTATTTTTGCAATATATTGTCTCATCTTGTTTTCTTTCAAATTATGAAGTCAAACCATGGAACCACCGAACTCTATAAATGAATGAAGGCAGTTGATGTGGCGTGTGAGTCCATGTCGACCATTGGAGGAGGTCAGAAAACAGAAATTGCTCGTTTTAGCAATTCAATTTAAATTTCACACTATTTAATGTCCGTCACTGTTCTGTGTGTAATATACATTATTCTTATATATAGATATATAGATATTCTGTGCAATAATAACAATCTCTGGTATCATAAAATACTATCACAGATTTTATCTTGTTCTTTTTTCTTAATATCATATTACTGCTGTTGCTTTTTATATTTATTATTATACGCATTCTTTTGCGACTTTTTTATTTATTCGCCACAATATAAATTTCCCCATTGTGGAACAAATAAATGATTATCTCATCATACGTGGTCACTAACCTCTGTGGACACATTCAGATTATCTGTTAGACGTTTTGAACTTTGACCTTATAAACGCTGTCGAGAAAAGAAAAGCGGTGTTCCGCTATAATACGGCTGAGGAGCACCGTGATTCCCTCCGGTGGAATCGAGTGGAATCCCAGTGATCCTCTCACGGAAAGGAGACACACACACACACACACACACACACACACGACATGTTTTATGGTGTTAGGAACTGAAAGTAGATGCTACCCTTATTGCTCGTTATAGAACCTGACAGTCAGTGCAGTTTGGCGGCAGAACCGAGACGAGAACCGAACACACACACACACACACACACACACACACACACACATGGAATTCTGAGAAACAGAAGAAAGAGCGAGAAGGAAAACATCAGGGGGTCAAAGTTCACGTTCGTCTTGTGAGCTGAAGCTCCCACAGCTTTTCTGGAGCCTCTGATCCGGAGAACCTCCTGACATCGATCCCTTCCTGGGTTCCTTCATCAGCTCGTATGAACTTGCATGTTTCCTGGTACTGGGGCTGCTACGTTCCATTAAATATCTGTTTTTGTTTACAAAACCTGAAAAAGCTAAAAACCCTAAAGAAAAACAAAAACCAAAAAAAAAAAAAAAGTAATTTTTCTTTTCTTTTCTTTTTTAAACAATGCAACCTGATTACAAAATACACCGAGACGTATAAAACCTCCATCCCCCTGCGGAAGATGCTCTTTGAATCAACTGAAATTAAGTTTTAAGTAAGGAAATCGGCCGGCAAAAAAAAAAAAAAACGACACAAATTTTATCTTCATTGTTCACACTCATTCACCCTCACGTGCTGCTCGGCTCGCCATCGGGTAGCGCCATCGGGTAGCGCCATCGGGTAGCGCCATCGGGTAGCGCCATCGGGTAGCGCCAACGGGTAGCGCCATCGGGTAGCGCCATCGGGTAGCGCCAACGGGTAGCGCCATCGGGTAGTGCCAACGGGTAGCGCCATCGGGTAGCGCCAACCGGGTAGCGCCAACGGGTAGCCCCATCGGGTAGCGCCAACGGGTAGCGCCATCGGGTAGCGCCAACGGGTAGCGCCATCGGGTAGCGCCAACGGGTAGCGCCAACGGGTAGCCCCATCGGGTAGCGCCAACGGGTAGCGCCATCGGGTAGTGCCCTCTGCTGGTCGGTTTTGGCGCCACACACGGTTTGACACCCCCCCCCCCCCCCCCCTCGCTCTCCACATCTGTTAGTGAGTCAGTACTTTTTTTGTTTTTGTTGACGGGGTTAAAATTTGGTAGAGAGCTACAACGTGCTTCTAAACGGCGTAAACAGAGAAGGAGTAAAACACACGTCGTATATAAAGGTGAGAGTATGGAGCTACTGGATATGGCCACACTTGTACAACGAAACACAGAATCATAGATTTGCTTTTCTCTATATCCTTTTGTCTCGCTCTTGTTTTCTTTCTTTTTTTTTTTTTAAACAGATTCGGTTTAAAATAGTATTTGAGGAAGACGAGCTTTACAGTATCCTGCAGCAGTGGACGTCACCAGAGACTTTCAGACACACACACACACACACACACACACACACACACACACACATACATACACACACACACACACACTTGCGCGCTACCCCTATGGCATTATTGGGATAAGTCTCTGCTCCAGCCTCTCGTACAGATTGTGCCTTTTGATTAAGAGATCACAGTTGTGATCGGCTCCGTTCTCTCGGCTCGGTACAGTATCATTGATGAGGTTGCTATTGATTAGTGTGTGTTTTGCGGATCTTGCCGGGTCGAGGAAAGAGAGAGAAGAAGAAAAAAAAAAATCATCTTTGCATAAAGACGCTGGAGTCTCTGGTCATGCAGGCCCCGTCCAGGATGCCAGTCCTCCGGCGGGGAAACAGGCAGAACACCGAGTCCGTCCTCCTCCAGCGCTAATGTGGCCGCCGTGCTTCACTCGGGGTGTCGTCTCGTCCCGAACGGACCGTGGTCGTCTGAGGGGTCTTAGTGTCGAAGGTTCTAGTGGGGGGTGGTGGGGGGGGGAGGTGGGGGAGTTGGGCGGGGCGTCTACGCTGTGCTGGATTTACCCAGTTCCTCTCTGATGACTGAGGACACACACAAGACAAAACACGAACACGGTTACAGGAAGTTCCGATCCACCAGCTCCGCTTTGTGTCACAATCAACTCGTCGTCACTGAAACTCTGCCGGAAGGAAGGAACCGGGACGGAGAACCATGGTGCTTTTCCACGAGTCACCTCCTGAACCCGACTCGACTCAGCCTGGATCGTTCTCCATTACAATATAGTCCCACCACAGCGTGGGCGGAGTCATCACTTTTCCCCCGTCGTGCACAAGTAGCCACCCTGATGTGATGCGGAGCGAATGTCCGATGGATATTAACTCAAATAATTAATTAAATAGTATATATTTTTATATATTTATTAATAATGTTATAAAATGTGGATTGTTACGATCGCGCTTCACCATCCGGTGTTTCGGTTTAACTGGTGCCCCTGCTAACTGGTGCCTTCCGCCACCAGCCATTTGCAGCAGCTGATGTTAGGACGGCGACGGGTTCTGCCCACGTCACATTGTCTACTGGCCTCAGCTTGCTGGGAACCTGGCGGAGAACCCAGGAAAGTACCTGGTAGCAGGAAAGTACCTGGCATCAGGTACTAACATGTAATGGAAATAGCGAGTCGAGTCGAGTAGGAACTCGTGGAACTGCGCCAGTCGGGTTGGTGATAGTTTGGGTGATAGTTACCATCAATGAGCTCTTCTTTTAGCTTCGACAGCTCCTTTCTCATCTCATCGAGGATGTCCTAAAAAGGCAGAAAACACAGGTCACACTTCAAACCGAGGACAAAGGAGAGCGATGGTTTCTGACGTCTTCTCTCCGAGAGACGGATGATCGGTTCCACGCTCTGGTTATTTTAGTTAAGGTTCAACGTGAAAGAACCTCGAAATAACATCGACTATAAAACTGTTTCCTTTGCTTTGGTTTATTATGAACACAGTTATTACCGTCGCCAACGAAGTTAGCCGAGAAGGTTCTGGTTTCGTCCGCGTGTATTTATTTATTTATTGGTTTGTATGTATGTTGTACCTACTTATTGCAAAAAAAAAACTACTCACCGAATTGCATGAAATTTTCCTTTGATGATTTGTCATCATCAAAGGACCAATCCATTCGATTCTGGGACGTTAACGGCTAAATGTTTCTGAATAAATCGTGAAAAACTGCGACAAAAATGTTCCCATATAAAGCGGACGAGAGAGGAACCCCACGGCGGCGATCAAAGGAGATCTGTTGCCATGGAGACGCTCCCTGCTCAGGGTTTCACAGTGACGTCGCTACCTGACCTACCTAGTAGCTATCGTGCTAGCCATGCTAACTCGGTTCCTTGAATGGACGGCTGGTGAAGACCAGCGCTCTACCGAGTGTAGCTCTACTTTATTTACTTTGATCAAACCTGAACCAGTTGAATTAACATAAACTGTTTGTACTGGTCATTTTGGTGTATTTTCACCGTGATAAAGACAAATATCTAAAAAATCTTGATTTCGTTCGGCGAATCAGAGGAGAGATGTGACATTTTCACTGTTTTGTCCCCGACGCCTCTGCGGCTGCTGACGAAACGCCGTCGCCCTCAGTGAAAAACGACGCGCTGAACGAGTCAAGGTCACGTTGTGTTTGTGTCGCTCTTTGCGAGGTCGCCCTGCCGCCAGACAAACGTTTGACAGTCCTGATTCTGGGTTATGGCGACTTTCAGCATTAAAACCAAGCAGCAGATTAAAGTCTAAAAAGATTTATTCTCTGAAAAGACAAACTCAGAAAGTTTTTAAATCAGCAGGTTTAGTCTCATCTCATAGTCTCTTTAACTCTTTATTAAGCAGCTGGTCATAGATTAACTTCCACCTTTTCTTTTATCGGATTCTATCTTATCTTTTTTTTTTTTATGATTATTATCAGTTTGATTTTTATGCTTTTATTTTACAATCTCCACATGTAGCACGTTGAGATTTTTTTTCATAAATGTAAAGTGCTTTAGGACTTAAGTTTTTACAGATGTTTGGACACGCCTTCTTTATTTACTATTTACATTGTAGAATCCCACTGAAGGCATCAAAACTATGAATGGACACAGATGGAATTATGTTTTATACTATATTATATTTCCTGAAATGACACACATACATACAAACCAGTATATTAACTAGAGCTACACTCGGTAGAGCGCAGAACTTTGCCAAAGGCACATTTGTTTGCGTGACCGAAATAGCATCCAGAGCATTATAGCTCATACCGATGCTATGACCAATAAACCAATAAACCAATAAATAAATACATGCAGACGAAAACATCCCTTTCTCGGTGTGTGTGTGTGTGTGTGTGTGTGTGTGTGTGTGTGTGTGTGTGTGTGTGTGTGTGTGTGTGTGTGTGTGTGTGTGTGTGTGTGTGTGTGTGTGTGTGTGTGTTGCACCCACCTTCTTTAGCCGGTCGTAGTCGACGGCCTCTGTTGGCACACCGTTGGCACTTAAGGATGAAGTAGGTGTTGGAGTAGATTTAGGTCTATGAAACATGAACAAAGATCACAGGAACAATCAGTCAATCGTTCTGCAGCCTGGTTCCGAGTCTGGTTCCGAGTCTGGTTCCGAGTCTGGTTCCGAGTCTGGTTCTGACTCTGGTTCTGAGTCTGGTTCCGAGTCTGGTTCCGAGTCTGGTTCCGAGTCTGGTTCTGACTCTGGTTCTGAGTCTGGTTCCGAGTCTGGTTCCGAATCTGGTTCCGAGTCTGGTTCTGAGTCTGGTTCCGAGTCTGGTTCCGAGTCTGGTTCTGCAGCCTGGTTCTGCAGCCTGGTTCTGAGTCTGGTTCTGAGTCTGGTTCCGAGTCTGGTTCCGAGTCTGGTTCTGAGTCTGGTTCCGACTCTGGTTCTGCAGCCTGGTTCTGAGTCTGGTTCCGAGTCTGGTTCCGAGTCTGGTTCTGAGTCTGGTTCTGCAGCCTGGTTCCGAGTCTGGTTCTGCAGCCTGGTTCCGAGTCTGGTTCTGAGTCTGGTTCCGAGTCTGGTTCTGCAGCCTGGTTCCGAGTCTGGTTCTGAGTCTGGTTCCGAGTCTGGTTCTGCAGCCTGGTTCCGAGTCTGGTTCCGAGTCTGGTTCTTTTTCTATCAAAACAGGAGTTGTCCACAGTCACTCCTTCTCTGTAAGAATGCCTTGAAATGAGTGTGCTGCTTCTGTCGCTACACAAATAAAGTTGAATTGAATGAACCTGCGGACCGACTTGGTCTCTGTCGGCCGGTGGAACGGTGGAAAGGATTTAGCAAACAGTGAAAAATGAACCATTAATTAAGAGGAAGGAGGAGGAAGAGGAAGAGGAAGGCTCCAGCTGCAGGACGTTCCTCCACAGACACTCTGAACAGAATCTCCAGCTTGAAAAAGCAGACGAGTCAAACAAACAGATTAATAATCTGTCAGAGGAACCAAACAATCAGATTAATAATCTGTCAGAGGAACCAAACAAACAGATTAATAATCTGTCAGAGGAACCAAACAAACAGATTAATAATCTGTCAGAGGAACCAAACAATCAGATTAATAATCTGTCAGAGGAACCAAACAAACAGATTAATAATCTGTCAGAGGAACCAAACAAACAGATTAATAATCTGTCAGAGGAACCAAACAAACAGATTAATAATCTGTCAGAGGAGTCAAACAAACAGATTAATAATCTGTCAGTGGAACCAAACAAACAGATTAATAATCTGTCAGAGGAACCAAACAATCAGATTAATAATCTGTCAGAGGAACCAAACAATCAGATTAATAATCTGTCAGAGGAACCAAACAAACAGATTAATAATCTGTCAGAGGAACCAAACAAACAGATTAATAATCTGTCAGAGGAACCAAACAATCAGATTAATAATCTGTCAGAGGAACCAAACAATCAGATTAATAATCTGTCAGAGGAACCAAACTGTGTGTCTGGATCACTTCAACATGCTGAAGGCAGAAAAAACGAGTTCTTAGTGAAACACAATGACTTTTCTTTACTGTTTTAAACATCATCAATATTTGGGACTTTTTTGAATAAAAAAAAAACAATATTAAAACAAAATGGAAATTTATTGTAAAAAAAGTATTAAATAGTTTAATAGGACTTTAATTTACTGCTCATGTATGAGGCCACCACATTAAAATAAGTTTGGCATCTCTGCTTTAAATGATTTATTTTAAACTTTTAGCTTTATTTAATCCAGTAACAAATTTAAAGGGGTGAAATTATCTAACTTTTCACCTCCTCCTCCTCTTCCTCCTCCTCCTCCTGTTCCCCTCCTCCTCCTCCTCCTCCTACTCCTCTTCACCTCCTCCTCCTCCTTCTCCTCCTCCTGTTCTCCTCCTGTTCCCCTCCTCCTCCTCCTCCTCCTACTCCTCTTCACCTCCTCCTCCTCCTTCTCCTCCTCCTCTTCACCTCCTCCTCCTCCTCCTGTTCTCCTCCTCCTCCTCTTCACCTCCTCCTCCTCCTCCTGGTCTGGTCGCTCCAGAAACCTTCAGTATTCTAAGTTTATTTCTCCTCCTTGATTTTCCTCCATTTGAATATTGGATCATAGGAGCTGCATTCAGAATCTGCTGTGTCTGTGTGAGCTGGACTGGCTCCGCCCACACATGCCCATCTTGGGAAGAGGAGGAAGTACTTCCTCTCGTGGTGCCATGTGCCAGAGCAGAGCTGCCTAATTGTGGGAGGAGTCAAAGGGAGGAGCCTACCTTGATTGGGATTGGCTAAACCCCCGATGACACTATATAGGGTTTGATTCCTGATTGGCTGCTTGGAGCAACACACTTTTTAAAACCTGGAACAAGCCAGGGACAGAGAGGACAGACTGTCTTCACTTCTGGGACGTCAGTCCAGGTATGGGGACGAGTAGTACTGATGGAGAACCTTCAGGAAGTGGATGTTTCATAATATGACCCGTTTAATAAAAGATTAGGGATTTGCAGTAATCCATATTGACTTTATTTTCCGATGAACATTGTTCATTGACTATTGTTTTCCTGAATTGTACAGACGTACAGTCTGCAGGTCAGTTTCCACAATCAATACCAGATCAACACATTTCATCCTCGGGGGACGATCAGCACCAGAACGAGTCAGTTGAAGGAGAAAGAGGAATCGGACTCCGTACCTTCCGATAACAGGAGATTTGCTACCGTTCATGGTGTTGGTTCTCTCCCACGGCTTCCTGGGCGTGTCTGAACAGCAAGGAAACAGAAATACTCTCAATACAACGGTGAAAAACACGACACGTCACAATTATCAGGAAGGAAACTGGTTCAACCCGAATCCTGGAGGTGTTTTGTCTCTATGGAGAGTATCCAGCTATCCAGAGTATAATAGTATAGTAGTATAATAGTATAGTAGCATAATAGTATAGTAGTATAATAGTATAATAGTATAGTAGTATAATAGTATAGTAGCATAATAGTATAGTAGCATAATAGTATAGTAGCATAATAGTATAATAATATAGTAGTATAATAGTATAGTAATATAATAGTATAGTAGTATAATAGTATAGTAATATAGTAACATAGTAGTATGATAGTATAATAGCATAGTAGCACAATAGTATAGTAGTATAATAGTATTGCAGTATAATAGTATAATAATATAGTAGTATAATAGTATAGTAGTATAATAGTATAGTAGCATAATAGTATAGTAGTATAATAGTATAGTAGTATAATAGTATAGTAGCATAATAGTATAGTAGCATAATAGTATAGTAATATAATAGTATAGTAGTATAATAGTATAGTAATATAGTAACATAGTAGTATGATAGTATAATAGCATAGTAGCACAATAGTATAGTAGTATAATAGTATTGCAGTATAATAGTATAATAATATAGTAGTATAATAGTATAGTAGTACAATAGTATAATAGTATAGTAGCATAATCGTATAATAGTATAGTAGTATAATAGTATAATAATATAGTAGTATAATAGTATACTGGTATAATAGCATAGTAGTATAGTAATATAATAGTACAGTAGTATAGTAGCATAATAGTATAGTAGTATAATAGTAGAGTAGTACAATAGTATAGTAGTATAATAGTATAGTAGCATAGTAGCATAGCAGTATAATAGCATAGTAGTACAATAGTAAACTGGTATAATAGCATAGTAGTATAGCAGTATAATAGTATAGTAGTACAATAGTATAGTAGTACAATAGTATAGTAGTATAGTATAATAGTATAGCAATATATTAGTATAGTAGTATAATAGTGTACTGGTATAATAGCATAATAGCATAGTAGTATAATAGTATAGTAGTATAGCAGTATAGTAGCACAGCAGTATAGCAGTATAGTAGTATAGTAGTATAGCAGTATAGTAGTATGATAAAGCAGTATATCAGCTGCGGGGGCTCACCCGGGGTGCTGCAGGCCGACACTTTAGACGACATGTTCAGTTCTCCTTCCTCCTGTGGAACCAGTCACACTCAATCAGAGACCAATGAAACACAGAACATCTTTCAAACCTGCTTTAGACTCGTATATTTATTCTCTGTTCGTGTTTTTAATTTGGAGTGTCTTTGTTGTTATTGTGATCAGTGTACAGCACTTTGTGTCCCTGTGACTGAGTTCAATGCTTCACAGACAAAGATGGAATGGTGCAAAGGAGAATTTAAAAGACAATTCAAGACAATTAAATCCTATGAGCCATAATAATTAAGTTAAATGTGACATTGATTGTGATTAAATATGATTTGTGTCTAAAATAATAATAAATAATGAGCTAAAATAAGTTATATACAACCTGGATTTGATCCTGCTGTCATGACATGATTTGATTCTGTGTGACTCATTTGAATATTCTGTAAATTGCGCTTCCGTCCATTTTGTATTTTTTTTTTTCTGTTATTGTATTTTGAAGAAAGAAGCACCCAGAACACGTTTTTATCTCCTTTGTGCTCCTTTTCAATTATGTAAACATTCACTTCATGAAATCTGAGAAAAAGAAAATAAAACGATTGAAATGAATAAAAAGAAACATGAAGAAGAAACAACCACTTTATATTAAATGAAATCAGAACATGTTGCTGTTTCTATTTGATAGAATTTGTGGTCTTTGAATTTTGTTCCATCCTAAAAAGAAAAGACAGAAACTTCCTGGTCGTTTTTCTCTTTTCCACGTCTCTCTGTGCTTTAGACCGACATCCATTCATTTAAACTGATGCAGTACCTAGAAATGACTGTGTTGTATTTGTTGCTGTATAAATAAAGTTGAATTGAATTAATGAGACAGCAACAGGCTGTTTTCAGTTTCTCTGCTTTTCTCCAGTTTTCTCGCCCTTTGACCTCTCTGTCATTCCCTAGTTCTGTTTTTCTCTTTGTTTTCTGTTTCTACTTTTAATTCTTCCGTGTGGATTTTTCTCTTCGGAGACGTTTTTCTGGAAGTAATGGAAGTAGGTTTTTTTCCCGTGGCACTGTGGCACCTTCGAGCTGGCATACAGTGACCTCTAGTGGCTCCACATGGTCGGTACTGTTCGTTTGGACACGCTGCTCACCAAACAGTTTGAGGTATTTGGGTTTAATCTAAAGTGCTTTGTAACCTTTACTGGTGCATTTAATGTGACTTTCTGGAAACGTTTGACTCTCCAACCGGAGCTCAACTTAAAATATACAAATGGTGTTTGATCCAGTTCATGGGTCAATAAATGTCCTGAATTAATTAGAATTGGCATTTTGATTTATTTTTTATTTTCTATTACAGCAAATGAAAGGAAACAGATTTAAATAAAACTTATACATACAGATGTCATTAAGCATAATGCACATTATTGCCCCCCCCCCCCCCCCCCCCGCCCCAATCCCTGAATTCTACTTGCTCCTTGAGGGAAGAAAGTGACCCACTAAAAACAAAACTTAAGGCAAAAACAAACAAAAAAAAAATAATAATAATAATAATAATAATAATGATAATAATGATAATGATAATAATGATAATGATAACAATAATAATAATAATAACAATAATAATAATAATAATGATAATAATGATAATAATAATAATGATAATGATAATAATAATAATAACAATAATAACAATAATAACAATAATAATAATAATAATAATAATAATAATAATGATAATGATAATAATAATAATAATAATAATAATAATGATAATAATGATGATAATAATAATAATAATAATAACAATAACAATAATAATAATAATAATAATGATAATGATAATAATAATAATAATAATAATAATAACAATAATAACAATAATAATAATAATAATAATAATAATAATAATAATAATGATAATAATAATAATCAAACAAATAGATTAAATAAAAAACTAAATAAAATAGTGTGGAAAACAAAAATGATCATAATAAATATATAAATACATAAATAATAGAAAAGTAGAAAAATAATAAAATAATAAAAACTACAATAGTAAATGTATAGATGGGAGGGGTGGGGGTAGTCAGGAGTGTTCATTGAAGCAAAAATGATTAAACAGGCTACCATTTTCCATAGAAATCTGTCAGTACTGCCTCTGATGCAATGTGTGATATTTGTTGTCATTTTAAGGACATGACATCGGTAGAATTGGTATTTAAACAGTCGGGCACTTTTTGTGAGCAGTGTCTATAACTCGCTTCTTAATATGAATCACATGAACAGCTAAATAAAAAAAGAGTGATCATAGTCACAGAATACTTACAGATCTCTGGTCAGGCTCAGGGGACGAACCTTTCTCTGCTATCCGCCTTCTGGAGGAACAAACCAATATTAAAAACCAAAGTTATTTGGCGTGAATGTTGTTCAGAGAGAGTGAGAGGCAGCGACAGGAAGTGACACGGTAGCTCTACCTCCTGGCCAACAGGGCGCTCATCTCCTCCATCAGCCCTCCTCCTGCAGACAGAGGCCCGTTACCTTTGACCTCAGATTTGGCCCCGAGCGCCCCCGACAGGGCCGCCGTCAGAGCCGCATCCTCACTCTGAAACATCCAGGGCCGCAAACCGTCAGTCAGCAGGAGGGAAACAGACGGGGACAAGACGGGGGGACAAGACGGGGGGACAAGACGGGGGGACAGACGGCTCACCCTGGAGACCTTGCGTAGTCTGGCCCCGGCGAGCGCTGCAGCCAGGCCGGACAGGGGGCGGTCCTCGGCGGAGGGCGAGAGGAAGCCGGCGGGGAGGGGGGGCGCTGGGGGCGGCGGGGGGACTCCTGGAGGAAGGGCGGGGCCCGTCGGGGGAGTGGGGGTCCTTCCCGGCGCCGCCAGCGTGAGAGGGAGCGGGGGTGGCGGGGGAGGTGGAGGGTGGCCCGTCGGGGTGGTGGGGGTGGAGATCACAGTGGAGGCAGATGGCTGGGGTGGAGGAGGGGGAGGGTTGGGAGTCAGCGCCTCGTCTGCATGTGTTAGGGGATAAAAGTGGGAGGGGGGGTCAGGACAAGACGTTCACCCTGGTTTTTCTAAACACCAAGAACTTTCTGAAGGAATTCTGCATTTTTCTGTTTGTCTGCACAAGAGTCAGGTGTAAATACTATATTTTAAATAGTATATATTTTCATATATTTATTAAGAATATGACAGAATGTGGATTGTTACAGCTTCGCTGTCTGGTGTTTTGGTTTAAATGGTGGCCCTGTTATCTGGTGACTCCTGCCAGCAGCTGTCAGCAGCAGCTGATGTTAAAATAAGACAAACAAACGCTACGATACTTTAAACTTTAGTGGAAATGAGCTTAAACAGCCTTCTCCAGGACAGCTACGGGTTCTGGTCGGGGTTTCAACATCGACTGTGAAAAGGAGACGCTGGAGGAAGAAGGTAACCAGTTAACAGGAAAGCCAGTTAATCTGAAACACTGGTGGTGTCCCTGGTTTGGGGAACTCCTTATCCTTGTAGCGGGTCACTGAATCCTCTGGTCGCCTGCAGACTAAGAAAGGTCTGCAGCTTGTCGCTGCTCCGCTGGTTGATTCCTGAGCGTCTCTGGTTGTGATTAGGTTTAAAAATGGCGGCTGAACGAGCCACCCTCTGACTCATCTGTGTCGTGACGCGCCGGCCAATCAGCGGCTGCCGACACTGAAGCTCAGAGCTGATAGAAGTCAGTGTCTGAATTATGTCACTTAGTCCACTTTGTTTTTTAACGTGAAAACACTGTAGAGTTCCACGTCAGGCCACTGGGTGGCACCGTTGTTGCAATGTAACCACACGTCCGCTCAATGTCCCTATGAAGTAATGTTCTCCACGTATGCAGATGATGGTGTAGAAATTGTTCACTTTGTTGAAGAAGAGTTGTTATTGTTTATCTGCTCGCACAAGCAGAAGAAAACCAACTTGTAAACAAACGGAATGTAAAAGAAGAGAAATAATCCGTGTTAGTTTGAGGACTGAAGCAGCGGCCGTGAGGAGACGGACAGGATTCTTACCCTGGGGCTGACTGGTGGAGCCCCCCGGAGGCGGGGGGGACTCTGCGGCCCCGGACGGGCCCACAGGCAGGGAGAGGTGCTCGGCGGCGGCGGCGTTAGGGGGCGCTGTAGAGGGAGAGGGAACAGCAGGAGCCTGGGATGAGGAGGGGGGAGACAAGATGGAGGAGGAAGATATGGGTGGAGCTACGGGGGACGGCAGAGGAGGAGGGGTGGGCGGCGGCGGCGGCGTGGGGCAGAAGATGCCGAGGGGGGTGTGGCTGTGCGGAACGGTGACGGGGGACGGCGCGGGGAACATGGGCGGGCCGTTGGGGGATGGTGAGGGGGGCTTCTGGGTGAGGGGGGACGGCGCTGCGATGGGAATGAGTGGCCGCGGACCTGCCGCCTTTCCCGGGGGGCTGCTTATCATGACGGGAGGGGAGGGGGGTAAGGGCGTGAAGTTACAGGCCGACCACACGACGGTCTTGGAAGGAGGGGGAGGGGCAGGAACCGGAACTGGGGCAGTGGGCGGGGCCTGGGGGAAGGCCTGCTGGCGCCGGGGGACTGTGGCGTAGTGAGGCATCACGGGGTGGAAGGCGGAGCCCAGCGAGGTTGCGAAGCGGGACGCCGAGTGTCTGAGCGGTGGGGTGGGAGGCGTGGTGGAGCACGGCGACGGCGTCCCGGCGGCCGGGGGCGTGGCGAAGGGCGGCGACGCTGGCGTGGAGGACGCGTGCAGCGTGCTCTCGAAGGCTGCGGACATTGCACGCCAGTTGGACAAAACCGTGGACGGACAGAAGAGAAGGGACAGATGGAAGGACGGCAGACAGGAAGGAAGCAGCCGCACACAAGAGAGGGAGACAGCGGGTGAGGAAGAGGAGGGAGGGAGGGAGGGAGGAAAAACAGAAGGGGAGCAGATGAAGCAGGAAAAACCAGCACAGAACTAAACCAAAGATTCGATTAGAATAGAGTAGAAATACTTTATTAATCCCAGAGAGAAACTCTGGAGGTTTTTTTCCAGGTTGCGTCATTTCTGAGGCGATGCTAAAGGTTAGCGGAGAAGCTTCATCACAGCGGGAGGAAGAAAAGCTCCACAAAGATCATCCAGAGGCTGGAAACTCCTCAAACACACATTCAATCCCACACCAGGCCAGACACCGAGTACTCAGATTACTCATTGCACCTGTGATACGGACGACTGATACTAGTATCGTAATCTCTGGACCATCGAGCGCACCGGAAAATTAGCCACACCCACCAAATTTGAAAAGCTAAAAAAAGAAAGGTCGGAGTTACGTGATGCACCTGAACGCATCGCCAGTAGAACCGTGTGCAAAAAATAGTGACTTATACTTAAGGGACTCAATAATGTAAAACAAACTGAAGCACTGATGGAGGACACATGTGGGTCTTCAGTCTCACTGTATTGACTCTCTGCAGCTTTCTGAAAATGTATATCAATTTTCATCTCATGAATATCTTTTATTTGTTTTTAAAGCTTTGATTTGTATACCTGTCTTCATAAAGACTCTCCTGGCTACAATGGTTTAAAAGGTTAAAACTGCTGTAATTGTTTAAAATAAATGGCTATATATATATATATATATAATTTTTTTTTAACATGATTTTTTAACGTGTTAACAAAAAATGTTTTTCAATGTTTAAAACGGTCAAGAAAGGAGCCAAAACAGGTCAAATGTGCTAAAATGACAAAATGGCTGATGACAAGAATGAAATGGTCAAAACGGCTAAAACAAGCTGAATAAATTTAAAGAAACTCACAAAAAGTTTAAACGATTAAAAGTGTTTTGTGGCTCCAGAATTGTATTTGGTGGGAAAAGACAAAAACAGCTCTTTTGCTGAGAAATGTCGGACCTGCTGCGGAGCAGGCTACGTTCTGGATCACAGTGAGTGTTAAAGCTCCGCCTCCTGACCAATCAGATCTTTTTGACATGATCAAATAAATCCTATTCAATGAGTTAATGAAGAGCAAAACGGCTCCTGTCGTCATGGTGATGAATTATAATTACAACACAACACGCACTCATACGGAGGAAACCCAGCCTCAAAACAACTGGAGGGAAAATGTAAACTAAAAGAAGCGCAGTGAGAAAGCTCTGAAATGTTTCTGCCGTTATAAAGTAAAACTGAGTGATACTGTCGTATTAATCAATATTATATAATTTCACTGATCCTGAAGAGAAAACCTCTCGACTCGACTGTTTGACTTCCTGAATATTCTCATTTTAACATATTTCAAGTATGAATCCTACCAAAGACATTAGTAGAGGCTGAAAGTGTTATTTGGAGGAAGGAAAACACATTTTAATACTGAATTAGCGAAATACTGAAAACTGAAAAGGGAGATTAATTAGAGGGACGACATCAGTTTTAGTGTCGGCGAACACCGAGGGAGAAAATGAAAACTGCACAGGGGAAGTTCCAGAATCGAACCCGCGGCCGTCCGGCAGTGAGAGGAAAGTTCTCACCGCTACACAACTCATTAAACACACACATACACACACACACACACACACACACACACACTCACCAGCGTTGGAGATGCGCCTCCCTCTCTCCCAGTCCTGTTGCTCCCGGTCCACCAGCTCCTGCTGCTCCTGCTGCTCCTTCTCCAGCCGCTCCCTCTCCGCTCTGTCCTTCTCCATCGCCTCGCGCTCCAGCCGCTCCCTCTCCGCCTGCGCCGCCTCCTTCTCCTGGCGCTCGCGCTCCTGTTGGTCCAGCATCTCCCGCTCCAGCTCCTCCTGCCGCTCCCGCTCCAGCTCCTTCTGCCTCTGCAGCTCCTGGAGCTGCCTGGAGGAGAGAGAAACGTCTTTTAATGATATTATAGAAAACATTTAGTCATGAGTCAAGGAAGAAAAAAACCCAACATGACTTAAAAAAAAACCAAACATAACAAATGAGTCAATGTTGATTTATGCAAGTTCTCCATATCATGTCATTTTTAGGCACTTTTCTGTTCTAGGTGCAGGTTCAGTACCGAGGTTTGGACAGCAGGGGTCAGTAGAGACCAGCAGCTCTGTTTATTGAACCACTGACAGTCCAGGAAACCTTACAGCCTCCCAGAGCTTTCTCTATTGCTGTGTTCACTGTTCACTCGGCACGTTCTGGGCAAGAAAGCAGGAAAAACACAATGTTTTTTTTTGTTTTTTGTTTTTTTTTTAATATGCAAATAATTGGGAAACAGTTGACTTTCATGGTTTAAGGCTCTCACATTAATGTTACGCACATTATTAAAAAAAACATGTGGCATTTAACTGAAGGAAACGTCAGTAGTTAAAGCCTGAAAGAAGTAGAAGAATATTATTGTCTAAACGTCTCTTTAACAAGCATTAACAATAATAACTGGTGGCCTGGCATAGAAACTACAGCGTCTTCCACGATTCTGGTGTTTCTGTGTGTGCGGTGTGTGTGACATTTTCACCGCAAATATATATCAAGCCGTGGAAGATTCTATAAAATTTTGGAGGTGATCTGGGAACTTTTTATTGTTTTCTGAGTCCAGGTCAACCTTTGGTCGACGTCAGAAATCTGTGATTGCTCTTGTTCCTGTGTTATTGTGGTTACAGATGTGTATCAAACGGTAATACCTCTGATCACCTGTAGGGGCAGTGATTTTTTTATTTATGTAGTGTGTATACATACACACATACAGTATACACACACAAATACATAAAGACAGTGTTGAAGACAGTAATACCCCGGATGACCTGTGGCGGCAGTGTTGAGTAGTATAGCTCATGTGTCACCAGAGTAGAAACAAGCGAGAAACAGAAATAAGGATCCTTGGAGGAAAGACAGTGAATGTGTGTGTGGAAACAAACAAATGTCCAACATGTCTTCAGCTGGACTTCAGGACTAAGCAGCTTCAAAACAGCTCAGAAACGTCAAAGACTAGTAAAGTTCAAAACAACGAGGCAACAAATTATCTCTCCCCAAATGTCATTTTAGCACAATAGGAACCAGAATACTTCTTTTATCCGTTTTGTTATAGGTTGTTCATCAACACATCCAGTAGGGGGCAGTGAACAGTGTTGATTTTTTCGAGTCCAAACACCCATGAAGCAGGTTGAAAAGGGTTTTGACAACTTCTACTCTCCATAAACTGGAAAAAAAATGACTTTCCTGACTCACTAAAAACAACAACTTCTGTTTTTCTCACAAATCTGTTATAAACTAAAAAACATTCTGTTATATGACCACAGCTGAGGCGCAGCGGTGTTTGGAATTATCAAAAACATTTCTTTGTTCTGAACTCTGACTGTACAATATATTGCAGATTTATAGTGATATAAATGTTAGAGGCATGAAAGACTTAGTGTACTAAATTATTCGGTATATTTGGTATATGCACTGTACGTTCAACACAAGTGACCGATCAGATGGAGGTGTGTGAGTTTGTCGCCTCCAATAAGCTGCGTCTCCGCGGTCTGCAGGCTTCCCTCCCTGCAGCCCTCTGTTCTGACTTGCAGGGACTCTTCCACATTTCAAAGCCTGAAAACGTCTCCTGTGGAACTGCTTCCTCTCTCGCCTACCGTCGACAGTTGCCAGGGAAACTGTTTTAATGGAAACGTGGGAAGCATCATGGCCTGGATTCCGCCGCGCTCAAACACAGATAAACATGCAAAGGCAGAACTGTCCTAAACATCAACGGAACGCGGTCGTGGCTCGCTTGAGGTTCCTCATCTGGCCATACGAACGTCAGGTTCTCTCCATTGCGATAACGTGTTCTCTGCACACGTGTGGTTTTATTACAAAAAAAACAAAACAACAACAACAGCGCCACCTCATGGTCTGGCGAGCTAAATACATCGTTTTCAGTGTCTTTGCCGTCATCGTGGAAACACAGAACTATTCTGAAATGAACC
Source organism: Lipophrys pholis (assembly GCF_963383615.2). Lineage (NCBI taxonomy): Eukaryota > Metazoa > Chordata > Actinopteri > Blenniiformes > Blenniidae > Lipophrys > Lipophrys pholis. The sequence continues at coordinate 23,506,390 of NC_137649.1, read as the reverse complement.
AGACGTTAGGGTTAGCGTTGGAGCGTTGTCGTGTAAACGGAGCCTTGGTTGCCGCAGCAGCGTCACAATTATCACTAATATTTCTGACACTGATTTTAATCGCCGGTTCTCTTTGCGCACAAGACCGTGACGACGGTCGTCCTCGAATCGGTCCCACCCTGCAACGTAACACCGAAGATTTAGAGCCAAGACCAAACATCACACAGCGTGTAGCGGCGTTAACAGGTCCGACAAAAAATCTAAAAGGTCCCATGAACTAACAGGTTGCTGAGCTCAGTAAAGCCTCGTTTCCACTGCACGGAGTGTGCAGGTACGGTTTGTTACGGTACGGTACGCTACAGTTCGGTACGATACAGTACAGTGCATTTCGGTACGGTACATGTTGGTATGGTACGGTTAGGTACGGTAATGTTTCGGTACAGTACGGTATGGTACATGTCGATATTGTACGGTTCGGTACAGTTCGGTACACTTTGGTACGGTTCGGTACAGTAATGTTTTGGTACGGTACAGTACAGTACAGTTCGGTTCGGTATGGTACGGTACGGTACATTTTGGTACGGTACATTTTTGTGCAGTATAGTTCGGTACGGGACGTTTCAGTACAGTTCGGTACAGTGTGGTACGGTACGTTTTGGTGCAGGTCTTTACGGTACGGTTCGGTTCAGTACGGTATAGTACGTAACAGTTCGATTCGGTATGATAAGATTCGGTATGGTATGGTACGGTAGGGGTATTCATGCATTCCCACTGCAAACGTTGTGGATAGTACCGAAAGAATGTTACCAAAGGGTTGAGATTTTTCGTCACCCTTCCGTTGGGGTACCCGGTTCTACAGAACAGGGCCCATATCGGCTCCCAAACGGAGCCGTCTGCTGATTGGTCAGTGATTCACATCACTCTCGACACGCTGGTAATATTTATCGGCCGTATGAATCCTCTGTTGTTGTTTACATTCTCCACTTTGCACACGCTGGTCGCGCAAGATGACCGTTGTGGAATGATGTCACATACCTGCGGCGTTCACAACCCCGCCTACATTCCAACCGTACTTTCTGTGGCGGGTCTGGGTACGCTTTGCTTTGCTTTACCGTTCCGTCACGTTCCGCGCAGTGGGAACGAGGCTAAAGTCCACTGATCCGATCCCCCCGGCAGTCAGAACCAGAAGAACCAAGCAGAACTTCCTGTTTCCTCCAGCAGAGCCTCGGGATTAAAGATCACCAGTTTAACACGACAACATTTCCCATGGCAACACCGTGAGAACGTCAACATGTTGGAGCAGAACGTGTTTCTATCAGCAGCTTCTTCTTCCTCCGAGTGTTAAAAACAGAAAATCTTCTCTCCATCCTCACTTCCATTCAACACCCGGACGCCTTTTCTCCCTCCATCGCTCTCCACAACACTTCCTCTCTCCCACGCAGCTATTTATACCGCAACCTATTATTTCCAGTTCATGTCTTTTTAATCGGAGGATGGCGCCCGGCGTTTCATCCCTCCGTCTCATCCACACGTCTTCCTCCGGCTGGTCGGCGATCCCTCGTTACGTTAGTTCGTGTTTCCTGAGGTTGTTTGTGACCTTCGGCTCGTTACAGAGACGATTAAAGGAGAGAGTTGCGTGTTCACGAGTCAGCAGGAAAGAAAGAAAGAAAGAGAAAAAAGACAGAAAAAGAAAAAAGAAAGAAAAAAGAAAGAAACACAAAAAGAAAGAAAGAGTTCTGAGGTAAAAGGTCAGGTTCACTCAGAACCACAACACTCATGACCAGTGTTGCCACAGTTACCTTGAAAAGGTAATCTGATTACCGATCGCTCCTTTTAAAATGTAACTTAGTTACTTTACTGCTTCCTTGTTTTCAAAAAGTAACTAAGTAAGGACGTGGAGGGAAACTGTGCAGTTGTTTCCTTACCTCCTCTGAACGTCCATGTCCTCCAGTGTGGGGCCGTTCTGAACCTGGGGGGTCGGTCTGGGCAATGTGGGGCCTGTAGGGGGCGACACACACAAACATACAGCTGACATCATCATCATCATCATCATCATCATCCTCCTCCTCCTCCTCCTCATCCCGTTCATGGCAGCCTCTGCTTACAGGGTTCAAGGTGTTTCCAGTTCACTGTTCCCTTCCTGCACACAAACATAGATGATTGTATTACATGAACACAGCTCCCTCTAGTGGCCCTACAGGAAAACTACAACGTTTTCAGCACGTCTGCCATTTCCTTGTAAAATGTTGCGATCTAAACACAAAAAATACCTTTAAAAAAAACCTGTTTTCATTTGAATCGTCAGCATTCAGTACCGCTGGTTATCTCAGACACAGGATTTGGAAAGTTTAGCGGCTCCCTGCCCTCGACACGGCCTCAGAGGTCAGAGGTCAGAGGCCAGAGGTCAGAGGTCAGCGATACGTCCGATAGCCTCAGAGGTCATCTGGTGGTGGAGCTCAACAAAGTATTTTCAAAGTTGTAATTTTAAAAATCATGAAAATAAAATAAAATAACATTTTTAAAAATAATGAAAATTAATTAAATTAAATAATTATCATCATCATGAATAATAAGAAAAAGAATAAGAATAAGAACGAAAAACAAATCTTTTTCAGTGACTGTGTTCAACTAAACTTCAAAATATAAATAAGCGTTGGTTCATTTATGACTTTATGACTTTATGACTTTATGAATGTTGGAGGTCGACCTTCCAACATTCTCACTTCTGGATTTAGAAGAAGACAAATGACACAGAGAGAATCTGTTCCAGAAGGTTCCGCCGGAGGTCTGAGGGTCCAACTGTTGCACTGTGACTCCTGCTGGGGGGGGGGATTAGGTGAAGCGGTGGGAGTCGGGACGTCTGGAGCCTCACATGTTCACTTCCTCCTGCAACAGCCTCTCGTCAACAAGAAATCTGAGTCCGGGCCAGAACATGTGAGGGACGTGGTGAGGACGATCCTGCCACCATGTGAGGGTGAGCTCATGACTGAGTGACACAACCTGCAGTTCATCTGGTGATCATGGTGTCTGGTCTACCCAGCAACAAGACAATCGGCACACATCATTTCCTCTTTGTGTCTTAAAGAGTCAGACAACGTTAACGTCCACATGTTCAGGCTGGAATCCACCGATCATGGTAATGGACACGTTCATATTTAAATGAAACTTGTTGTGGTTCTTTCGAAGTGAGAAGAACCAGAAACAGAACCAGACGCTCCGCCGAGCTTTTCCTCTGTGGAGTTTTGTACGTTCTCCCCGTGAGTGAGCGGCAAATATATTATATTATATCGTGTATTTCTAAATGTGTGGATGAAACTTTTCTCCTCCAAACTTCTGGAAACCCTGGTAACCATAGCAACTGTAGCAACTGTAGCAGCCATAGCAACCATAGCACTGTAGCAACTGTAGCAGCTATAGCAACTGTAGCAACTGTAGCAACCGCAGTAACCTTAGCAACCATAGCATTGTAGCAACTGTAACAACCGCAGTAACCTTAGCAACCATAGCACTGTAGCAACTGTAGCAACCGCAGTTACCTTAGCAACCGTAGCAACTGTAGCAAATGTCGCAACCGTAGCAACTGCAGTAACCGTAGCAACTCTAATGACTGTTGCAACAATAGTAACTGTAGCAACCGTAGCACCTGCAGTAACCATAGCAAATTGTAGTAACCATAGCAACAGTGGTCGGTTGCTCCAGCTCCGACTGTTGTTGCATGACAACTGGAGATTCACCAATAGAAACACCACAGCAGCAGCACAGCCAATCAGCACCCCACACACACACACACACACACACACACACACACACACACACACACACACACACACACACACACACACACACACACACACACACACACACACACACACACACACACACACACACACACACACACACACACACACACACTCTGTTTTAAGAGAATAATGAGCCGGTAATAATCTCAAAGTGCAAAAAGCTGAAAGGTTTTTCGTTTTCTCCATGAACGTACGTCTCACTGACGTCGTTTTCCTAAACAACGTCGACACAACGGAGTCACAACGTTACTGTCACTGTGATGTAAACACATCAGACCAAACTGCTTCCATGTGCTGTGACTTCATGAACATGTGACATAAAAGAAAAGAAAGAAACACATCTGGATATGAAGGAGTTAAAACAACAGAGCTCCTTGGCTCAGATCCAGATAATGAGGTGTTTGTTGACTGCAGGTCAGATGGTGACGATACTTGACGACTCTGGGATCCATCACGGGCTGAAGTGAGGCGGCGGTGGCGTTCCGTACAGCAGAGCTGCTGATGAGAACCGTCATGAGGTGACACTAGAGCAGCTGCTGTTAATGAAGGGAGGAGCAAACTCTTCTTCTGCACCGTCGCCTCTAACGGCGTCTCAACCCTCACTACTTCCTTCACTCACCGTGAGAGCGAGAAACAGACCTCGAGATTACTGAGGAACTAAAGGCAGATGTGGGGTGGGGGGTGGGGGGGGGGGGGGGGGGTCTCAATGTTTACAACACCTCTGACCTACAAATACACAGCCTGTTGACCGTCTCAGCTTTCATCACCTTTACTCACTTACACACACACACACACACACACACACACACACACACACACACACACACACACACACACACACACACACACACACACACACACACACACACACACACACACACACACACACACACACACACACACACACACACACACACACACACACACACACACACACACACACACACACCGTTTCCAGGGTCTGTTGTCACGATGAGCGACGGTTAGTTTCTTATCAGTGTTACCAGGCGTCATGAGCTCCACCCTGCGGTGGAGAGGAAACCATAGCTGATCGATGTAAAGTCCAGTTGGAGCAGATCAGAACACGGATCACATGTTTAACAGATGGTACCCTGATCAGGGAGCCGCTCGGACCACATGACAGCCATGCTGTCAAAATAAAACTCCTGCTTGAGCCTGAAAACTGCAAGAGAACCGAGAGGAACCATCAAATGAATGAAAAACAACTAGAGCTACACTCGGTAGAGCGCATGACCTCGCCAACGCCACATTTCTTTTGTGGAACCAAGTTAGCATCGCTCGCATGATAGCCGTTAGCGCATATCAATGCTAACTAGCCTGTCAGGTAGCTACATCACTGTGTGAAACCTTGAGCAGGGAGCGTCTCCATGGCAACAGAGGCTGATCTCGTTTGATCTCCTCCACGAGGTGCCTCTCTCATCCCCTTTGTATGGGAACATTTTTTCAACAAGTTTTTTTCGGAGGGATTCACGAATGTTCTGTACTTTTTTCTGTTTATTTTTTGTTTTACTTAATATTTATTCCTAATTCTTGACATTTGTACAGTATATGTATTACACACATCCCACACGCTTTGATGTGCATTTTGTGTCCGTGCTCCCAACGACGAGGGACGAGTTACTTACAGAATTTTTTTTATAAGAAATTAAATTAAAAAAATAAAATAATAATAATAATAATAAATAAATAAAAAAAAATAAAAATGAATAAATAAATTTTTTTTATTAAAAATTAAAAAGATTAAAAATAAAATAAAATTAAATTAAATAAAACTAAATATATTTTATTTTATTTTATTTTATTTTAAATGAAATTAAAAAATTAAATGAAATTAAAAAATTAAAAAAATTAAAAAAATTAAAAAAATTAAATAAAATAAAATAAAATAAAATTTTAATTTAAATAGAATAGAATAGAATAGTATTGAATTGAATTGAATTAAATTAAAAAGGTAATCTTTGCACCTTGCCACTTAGACAGGCACAAGAATAATTTATACATTATGAGACTCCCATTTTGAAAAGCCTCACAGTGAATTCTTAGCAAGCTACCCGAGACGTCACTGTCGAGGTCACCTGATCCCCCAGTGACGCCTCCACACTGGTCACCACGGGATCGATTCCTCTCTGCCAGGTTGCCCCTCTTCTTCAGACGACCTCCTCGCCCTTCAACAGGACTCAGAGGGAACCCCTGAATCCTGCAGCCTCAATAAACTTCCACACATCCGGCGGTACAAAGAAACCAGCAGAACCAGCAGAACCAGCAGGACTCCTCCATCCTGCAGACGCCACTGCAGCAACATCTCCAATTTCAACAACAAGAAACAACCAAAATGTTGACTAAACCATTATATTATGAGAAAATCCCTCTTTGCCAAAGCTCTGGGACTCAACACTTGATGAGCAGGAAGTCTTACCTGTGTCCTGGGAGTTGAGCACTTCCAGCGCGTGCATCATTGCGCTGGCGAATACGTTGGCGTCCTCCTTGCTGCCAAAGTTGAGGCCATAGACCTGCCGGGCGTCGCGCCATTGGTGGAAGGTCTGCGTGGCCTGGTTGTACTTCAGGCCTTTGGGTATGGCACAGTTTATCACTACCTGCAGACATGGTGAGAAAAGAGGGATGAAGCATCGCTCAGGTACACAGACATTCCAGCTGTGGTTTAAAGTTCCTCCACCAGAATCCACATGGGAAAGATTTTAAGTTTAGGACTGAAAAAAGTGATCATATTAGAGTAACGCGTTACTGAGGCCACGTTTACACGACAACGTTTCCTGCGACAACACCTAATCCATTAAAAATCATCAGTCCACTAGAATGTCGGTTGTCTTGATTTAGTTCTCTCCACACATCTGTGTGGTTTCATTGCAAAAACAAGCAACAGCGCCCTCCTGTGGCCCGGCAGACTAACTACATCGTGTGTCTGCACAACACTTTTCTTTTTTAAATTGATTAGGAGTCGTCGCGTCAAGCGTTGTCGTGTAAACGTGACCTGAATCCACCTGGTGAAGAATCCGGCCATCCCACAACCACACCAGCATTCCGCAAGTATGTGCCGGACTGCAAGGCTGTACGTACCGATACACCCGTTTAAAATGTACGTTTGAAATGTGATCGTATTTCATAGTTTTGTACATTTCAGCCAGGTTTGCCTCCCCCCCTCCCCACTGACCTGATGGTCCTGGATCTTGCGTCCCACCACTCTGAAGGCGTTGTTGCCGGTGTGGTGGTAAATGTGGACCCGGCTGAAGCCCGTGGAGCCGCCAGCTGGGACCCACTTCTTGTTGGCGTCGTCATACACCATGACAGCAGCTCTGGCCTGGCAGATACTCTGTTCACTGCGGGGAGACGCAGACACACACAGGCATCAGTCAAAACTCCCGACATTCACTTACACTTCAGCGTCATTCTAGCATTTTGCATCCTGAAATGTAGTTTTCCTCTAACATTATATTCCCCTTCTCCCTCTAAAAATCTTTTCTGCAAACTGTTTGGTAGTGCACCTTTGTTTGCTTTATATGTCATTTGGACAGTTTGGAGTTGGATGAGATCTGGGAGTTTTAAATCTGGTGTTTTAAAGAATAATAAGAATAATCCATTTCTTCTCTTCTCTATGTGGAATGAAACAGATTCTCACATGTCGGACTCATGTTTCCTATCCTACGCTTCCTCTTCCTGAGCGCCGACATTCTGCACTCTGCCTTCACATCCCACACGCACGCCGGCAGCAGGCGGCTTCAGGAGGCTTTAAATCAGACGTCCGTCCCCCCACAGGAGGACGAGGACACAGTGTACTTCATGTTTGCTTGATTACCAAAATATTCTCTTTTGTTGGTGTTTTCAAAAGCCCATCTGAGCGACCTCCCGTCAGACCTGATGATTAAAGAAACTTGAGCAGTTTTAGGCCACGTTTACCCGTATCCGTGTATTAAAAAAAACAAAAAACAAAACAGTGCTATTTGTCAGCGTTTGGGCCTGAAAGCTCCGGCCACAGTGGAGATCTGGGCTCGGCCAACATCGACGTCGCAATTTGGGACGTGGTGTTTTTTTCCAGGGTTCTTATTGGCCATCATGGCTTCATGCTTCTCGTTACACTGCCCCCTACAGGTCTGGCATGCTCATAGCAGCTCTGAAGCAGGTGGATATGCAGGTCCGTCTCAATGAAGATTTGTCTTTTGTAAACGTAGAGGAGGTAATATCCATTTTGTAAAAACCCAGGTACGTGTAAGCTGTTAGTCTTTGTTTCCCACAGCGTCAGTGAAACTTTTTCTTTAAAATCAGCATATTGTCCTGTTATTGGGGCCTTTTATAGTGTTTGTCATCCAGTCCAGATTTATGATGGAAAGAACTTTAAAACAGCCACAGCCAGAAAACAAACGTGCTCATTGTGAGTCTGATGGATGCTTGAAGCTCCACCTGTCAAGCACACCACCACCTGTCAGGTACATTATTAACTGTAGCTACACCACCACCTGTCAGGTACACCACCACCTGTTGGGTACACCACCAACTGTCAGGTACACAATCACCTGTAGGTACACTATTAACTGTAGCTACACCACCACCTGTCAGGTACACCACCACCTGTCAGGCCCACCACCACCTGTCAGGTACACCACCACCTGTCAGGCACACAATCACCTGTAGGTACACTATTAACTGTAGCTACACCACCACCTGTCAGGCCCACCACCACCTGTCAGGCACACCACCACCTGTCAGGTACATTATTAACTGTAGCTACACCACCACCTGTCAGGTACACCACCACCTGTCAGGTACATTATTAACTGTAGCTACACCACCACCTGTTGGGTACACCACCACCAGTCAGGTACATTATTAACTGTAGCTACACCACCACCTGTTGGGTAAACCACCACCTGTCAGCTACACCACCACCTGTCGGGTACACCACCACCTGTCAGGTACATTATTAACTGTAGCTACACCACCACCTGTTGGGTACACCACCACCTGTCAGGTACACCACCACCTGTCAGGTACATTATTAACTGTAGCTACACCACCACCTGTTGGGTACACCACCACCTGTCAGCTACACCACCACCTGTCGGGTACACCACCACCTGTCGGGTACACCACCACCTGTCAGGTACACCACCACCTGTCAGGTACATTATTAACTGTAGCTACACCACCACCTGTTGGGTACACCACCACCTGTCAGGTACACCACCACCTGTCAGGTACATTATTAACTGTAGCTACACCACCACCTGTTGGGTACACCACCACCTGTCAGCTACACCACCACCTGTCAGGTACATTATTAACTGTAGCTACACCACCACCTGTTGGGTACACCACCACCTGTCAGGTACATTATTAACTGTAGCTACACCACCACCTGTTGGGTACACCACCACCTGTCAGCTACACCACCACCTGTCGGGTACACCACCACCTGTCAGCTACACCACCACCTGTCGGGTACATTATTAACTGTAGCTACACCACCACCTGTTGGGTACACCACCACCTGTCAGGTACATTATTAACTGTAGCTACACCACCACCTGTTGGGTACACCACCACCTGTCAGGTACATTATTAACTGTAGCTACACCACCACCTGTTGGGTACACCACCACCTGTCAGGTACATTATTAACTGTAGCTACACCACCACCTGTCAGGTACACCACCACCTGCCGGGTCGTTTTCTGTGTGAAGTTTAGGTGCAACTAAAACGAGCTATTTCTCACTCACACAATGTGAGGGGAATAGGAATGAAGAATTGAATATGAGATCAGAGTATTTTCATCCCTTCATGAATGTTAATGACGCTTTAAATGAAGATGGCCATGAAGAGCCATCCTGCTGGTGGCAGAGAGGGAGGAGAGGAGGAGAGGAGGAGGAGAGGAGGAGAGGAGGAGGAGAGGAGGAGGAGAGGAGGAGGAGAGGAGGAGGAGAGGAGGAGTGTCAGGTTCAGGTTCAGCTTCCTGGAGGCTGGATGACAAACTAATTATCACATGACTGATGAGATGTTGGTTTGATGCTTTAATCCTCTGATGTTTCACCGTCTGATCTTCATTAGAAAACACGGTGTGATATCTCTGAATTACAAACAATAATAAAACCATGTTTGATTTTATCACACAATCTTTCAAAGGGACTCTTTTCCCCCCGTTGAGATCATGTGACCATTGGAAGGAAAGACTGAAGAGTAAAATCCGTCTCCTCCTACTGAGTCTGCCTTCGGCTGAGAAACGTTGAATTTCCAAAGTCGCCTCTTGGTAAGAAAACCAGAATTAAATCCAACTAAAGAAAAGTATCGGAGGAAAATAGTTTCACTCGCAACCTGTTGATTTACCTGGAGCTTTGATATGATATGAGGAAGACCTGAAAGTTAGGAAACCACAAGACACAGGTAGAGAGACGGAAAGATAAAAACATCCAGTCAAAACAGCCCGAGAAGCTTCAGTCAGGAAACTCAAATTCAACATTGGTTCCAGTTTTTAGATGTACAGTAGAGGAACACTGTGTAAACACTGTGTAAACGACCTTAGTAACTGTCCTCTTCATTTGTTTTTTGTTTGTGGCTCCTGGGGAATTTTATTTGGTGAAAAGTGATGTGTACACACACACACACACACACACACACACACACACACACACACACACACACACACACACACACACACACACACACACACACAGAGGAATGTGCTGACTTTGTGAGTATTCTCACTGCTTGTAGGCCAAAGTTACGTAAGCAGCCGAGCGACTGGTCCAAACACAGCAAAAACCAAAAATGGAAAGTAAAATCTGATTCAGTGTGTCTGCCAAACACAAACCATGATTCATGGGGGTTTTTTTTGTCCTGCGAGCTTCACTGCTCTCCACAGGAACCAGATAAGACCTCTCAGCACGAGACTTCAGTGTGGAAACGTCTTGGGATCAGATGTTTCTACGATCTCCATGAACTGCAGCAGCCAGTTTGTTACTGCTGTTGTGGGGTATTGAGCAGATACAGTACATGATACAGTACATACTGTACACACCAGAGCTCCAGTTTCATGTTCGACAACTCCATCCCTGTATAGTTCTTTAAAGCAGAACACTGAAGCTCCTCCTCTTCTGGTACTGGGAGGAGCGTCTGCACCTCGTCGGAACACCAGGGGGCAGTGTCGCGCCAACATTTCAATAAACTAAATTAACAAAAATGTAAACTACGGGAGCGTTTACAGCCGATGAAGTATTTAAATATTGCGGCTTGTCCAAAGTGACGATCGTCACCGACCAACGACCCGTTCCGTAGTGCTCGGTACCTCAATGGAAGGGAAGCGGAAATTCGTAACTGTTGGTCACAGGGTTTCTTTCGGTACCATCCACGTCTTTCGTCAGTGGGGAAGCCAGAAATGCCGTCCCGGCACAAACAGCCGTGTGTATACGTCGCCAGTGAAATTTAAAAGAAAATGGCCGTCGGTGCCTGGAGGTCTGCAGAGAGACGGCGCCTAATTGTGACCTGGACAGAGGAACCGTCAAGCGAGCTGGAAGACTCGTATCACAACCGTCCCGTTCGTCAGAAGTGACGTAAAGGTAGCGACACAATCCAAACTCAAATATTTTACGCCAAACACATGAAACGGACGAGTGTAAACAGTTTGTCAGGACTCGCCACATGTGATCGGATCACTCAAAACACATGGGTGTTGCTGCCCCCTGCTGGTCAGTTCTGGGTCTCAGTGTTGTGATACGATCTCTGCTCTTAACGAAACAGTAATGGAAACGACTTCACGTCAGAAATGTCTTCAAGGTTATTTAGAAACTTAACCGGAGTGGTGACACTGAATTTCCAAAAGTCAAAATCTGACTGCGATCTACGGGTTATAGTCTCACGTCCTAAATCACACGGCGGCGTTCCGACACTTTGATACGATGGATTTAGATGATTAATCATTTCCAAGTTAACTTTTCATGTCGCTCACACTGAGCATCAACAAATGATTGAATTCAGTTTCAAACGGGAAGCAGCAGTCACAACACACACACACACACACACACACACACACACACACACGCAGGTCAGTGGTTCAGATCACACACACGTGTTAACTGGGGCTCTGGCAGATCTTTACAGGCGCACACATTCACACAGAAACAAGGATCTCATTGACAGGCGACGCCGTCACTTCAGCAGCAGGAAGACCAACAATCTGAGCTTTCACACGCCGGACTGTGCAGCTCTGTCTCGTCGGGGGGGGGGGGGGGGGGGGGGGGGGGGACGACGACGACACAATGCTGAATCGACGCTAAAGGCACTCAAAAGCTCATAAAGCACCTTGATTTTCTGTCACAAACACTCGTGTTGAAACCGCCTGTGGTCCGCCGTGTTGAGGAAGCGTTGCTGCTCGGAGGGTCACAGAAATGTCAGCAATCTGTGTGGAGGGTTAAACACAGTTTTTAACTCGTGTGTTGCTCACAGAGGAAAGTCCATAATTACGCCGAGCTCGGAAGGATTCCACCACAAACAGGAAGTAGCCACCAGTGGTTTTAATGGATTTCAGCTTTATACGTTGGTTGCGATCTCTCATCTCATCGTTATTGTCGGAAGGTTTCCCCAATAGCTTCGGCCTTACAACAGGAGTAGAGAGGAAGAAGTGGTGAGGAAGACTCTCATTGATATCTGGTCCGAAGACTTTATATCAAGGTTGTTTGTGGCTCCCCGTTAGCCACGAGCTAACTGGCCTCGCCACCACTAAAGCAGCGGGATTTCCTCTTTCGGTCCGGACCAATCAATGAGCCGTGTTTCTTCTTTACTTCCTCTCTGGTCAGTGTTTGTTTCAGGCCACAGCGCCCCCAAACCAGCAGCTGGTGTCACTGCAGGACGTTTTCCAGGCGGTTTGATCCGGTTTATAAAGTGAATGTGACCAAAACCTTCATTCTACCGTGAGAGTTCATCATGAACGTAGAGTCTTTAAGTAGAAACATGAACTTCTTCATCTCAAACACTTCATTGAAACTGAAGCCGGTGACAGTGGAGGGTAAACCACAACTGTCAATATCTAAGTAACTTGTCATGTGACCTTGAGCATCAATCACAACTTGACAATGGCGCCCCCTGCTGTTCACACGTGGACTTAGTGTCTGCTGAGGCATCAAACCCATTCATTGAGGTTCTGGGTTCAGAGTGACGAGCTTCGACACGGCCGCTCCGTTGATCCACGAAAAGAAATGTACCAAACTAAAACTAATCATACTTCATTAATCCCCTCGGGGAAATTTCTTTTCCGCATTGACCAAATCCTATTTCTAGTCTCTTTAATCTTCAGTGATCCCAGAGGTTTTCTACGGGATTCAGGTCTGGAGAAAGTCCAGGTCTCAGTCTCTAACAGCCGTTCACTAATGAAGAAACCTCGGTGGGCTGAGGCTTTGTGGACCCTGAACATGAAATGAGGCCTGTGTTGATCATGCAGGGGCCCAGTGACTGGATTAACCTTGGGAAGAGGAGGAAGTACTTCCTCTCGTGGTGCCATCTGCTTCAGCAGAGCTGCCTAATTGTGGGAGGAGTCAAAGGGAGGGCCTACCTTTATTGGGATTGGCTCAACCCCCGATGACACTATATAGGGTTTTGATTTCTGATTGGCTGGTTGGAGCAACACACTTTTTAAAACCTGAAACAAGCCAGGGACAGAGAGGACAGACTGTCTTCACTTCTGGGACGTCAGTCCAGGACGTTGAAAAACCAGTAGGAAGTGAATTCTGGACAATATGAGCCCTTCAAAATGAGATTGACCATCTGGTTCCAGAGGACGCTGTCCGCCAGGAAGTGCTCGTCAGAACCTCCTGAGGACAGTCTGCACATTCTCCAGGTTAAAAAAAATAAAAGCTGCTGTCTGTGTGGCTGTTATTGAAGTACTGGAACCGTTCAGAGGCTGGATCTCACCTCTTTCATTGTTCGGTAAAACGCAACAGCTCTCACACGATCACAGAGGACAGAATGTGTGTTACGGTCGCGGTTTTTAGTAAGAACCATCTTAAAAGTCCCCCGAAGGGTTAATGCTTTCTATACATCTCATCTCTTCTTCTGGAAAACCCCTTGGTTACACACACACACACACACACACACACACACACACACACACACACACACACACACACACACACACACACACACACACACACACACACACACACACACACACACACACACACACACACACACACACACACACACACACACACACACACACACACACACACACACACACACACACACAGCTGTACGTACCGGTGGACTTCCATGTTGGAGGCGAGCACACATGTCTGCGTGAGGCTGAAGCTGGAGGCTTTGGCCAGTCGCGCCTGCAGCCCGTCTGCACCCCCGCCGCCAGCGGCTGACACCTCCATCGCCGTCGTCCTGCCCACCGTCCCTCTCCAAACACAAGCCCCCCTCCTCCTTCTCCTCCTCCTCTTCCTCCTCCTCCTCTCCTCAAACGCCAAAGTGAATCTCCCCGCTTCCTCTTCCTCCGCCCAGAACAGCTTCCATCATCACACAAATGACCCCCCCACCCCCACCCCCCAACCCCCCCCCTCCTCTCACTGTCAGCCTCCGTATCACTGTGATTCCCCCGGATTCATACGTGCAATGTCAGCGAGCCAGCCTGCACACACACACACACACACACACACACACACACACACACACACACACACACACACACACACACACACACACACACACACACACACACACACACACACACACACACACACACACACACACACACACGTTTCTAGGCAACAGGCTCTGCTCTTTCTGGGCTGCTGGTGAGGAGCGGCGGGGGTCTCTCTCTCTCTCTCTCTCACCCCCCCCCCCCCCCCCCCCCCCCCCCCCCCCCCCCCCCAACCCACAAGGTGGCGCTGTCACTTGCTTTTGTAATGAAACCACGCAGGCGTGTGGAGGGACCGATACATCATAAAACGTTACCATAGAGGAAACCCGACATTCTTATGGACGGAGGACGAATGAGAAGCTATCAGGCGAGAGTCTCAACTATAAAACCAGAATACGGGCCGTGAGTCCCGCCACCACGGAGCCCGCCATGTTTGTTACTCGCACGTGAGCAGGAGGGACTATTTACCAGGGCGGATGTGCACATGAGCAGTGGTACCAGCGCTCCGTAGCCTCCAGCGGTCTAATGCGTCAAAGAAAGCCGGTAATAAAAAAAGTGACGGTTTCTCGTGTAAGCGATTCCTCGGTCAACATGTTCCTCCTCCAGCTCCCGTAACATCCGGACGATAAGCTGCTGCTTCCTTCACACGCTCTGAACCCTGCCGCTTCAACGACGACCGGTTTATGGATTTTTTACGGGTTATCGAGCTTCATGCCGCCGATTCACTCAGCGTCATCACATTCAAATTGCAGAACAGGTCCAATTGTAACGTTGATACCCAAAGCAATGTTTACATTTCGGTTCCATGTTTGTTCATAAAAGCCAAAGTGGCAAAACTGTGAGTGAGTTTTCTGTGTCAGTATCTGCTGTCCTGCGTGATGCGTTCAGGTGCATCACGTAACTCCGACCCGCTGGCCGACCGATCGCCAGAATCACAGCCAAATAACCGATAGAATACTTTATCAACACAGATACAATCACCAGTGTTTGTGTATTTTTGTCGTAATGCAAAATTAAAACATCAATTCTAATAATAACTTTCACATTCTATAAATGTAGCCGCTACAGAGGAGCTGTAGAGCCACATATGGCAGCAGGGCGAGACCGTAGGTAACAGGAGTCGTGGAGCACTGAACCGTACGGAGAAAAACTCTTTAAGGCCTCACGACACACACACACACACACACACACACACACACACACACACACACACACACACACACACACACACACACACACACACACACACACACACACACACACACACACACACACACACACACACACACACACACACACACACACACACACACACACACACACTGGTGTCACTCGGAGGTCAGGGGATGCAGATCAGGTTTTCTCGACAGGTGCAGTAAAACTTTCATTCTTCCAGAGATGCTTCCCGAGGAAACAAAGCTGCGTTTGGTCCCGATCGAAGGCCGACTGCAGGATAAAGTTACTGTTCTCTCACGCAGCTTCTAATTACAGCCAGTCGGGCAAAAATGGAGCTGAACACGGCAGAAAAAGAACCCAGCCTCTATTCCCCCGCGACCACTGCAGGTACACCGAGAAACGCGGGGGTCATTTTACAGGAGAACACAATCAGAGGCCATAAATCCTGCTGCAAGCAAGAGGTTCTAAAACGTCAAGTCGGAGGAATGCTGGGCTTCCTCGAGCAGCCTCGCCAAAATCAAACCAAAACACACAAAAACATCTTCAATAGAACGATTAAAATGATGCATCGTTCTTTTAATCGGACAGATCTGAAACCACGACACACGATTTGACCCAAATTCCTCCTGCAGCCATGAAACATCTTGAACTGTCAAAATAAAAGCAGCACAGATGATAATGTATAACGTTGTGCTGTTTTGAACGAACCGTAGTTCACGTCGCATTGGTGAAATTAAAACGTGCGAATAAAAACACACAACGTATTATGGAAATGACCCGTTTTAGACTTTTGATCTGTCCCGTCGCATTTTTCACCTCAAAGTGGGAATTAAGAGAAAAAAACACACATTTAAAAATCTGAGAGATATGTTGGATTATTAATGATTTAGTGAAAGACCCTACAGAGGAGCTATAGAGCCACGACAGAGGAGCTATAGAGCCACTACAGAGGAGCTATAGAGCCACGACAGGGGAGCTATAGAGCTGCTACAGAGGAGCTATAGAGCCACGACAGGGGAGCTATAGAGCCGCTACAGATGAGCTAGAGAGCCACGACAGGGGAGCTATAGAGCCACTACAGAGGAGCTATAGAGCCACGACAGGGGAGCTATAGAGCCACGACAGGGGAGCTATAGAGCCGCTACAGATGAGCTATAGAGCCACGACAGGGGCGCTATAGAGCCACTACAGAGGGCTATAGAGCCACAACAGAGGAGCTATAGAGCCACTACAGAGGAGCTATAGAGCCACGACAGGGGAGCTATAGAGCTGCTACAGAGGAGCTATAGAGCCACTACAGAGGAGCTATAGAGCCACTACAGATGAGCTAGAGAGCCACGACAGGGGAGCTATAGAGCCACTACAGAGGAGCTATAGAGCCACTACAGAGGAGCTATAGAGCCACGACAGGGGAGCTATAGAGCTGCTACAGAGGAGCTATAGAGCCACGACAGGGGAGCTATAGAGCCGCTACAGATGAGCTATAGAGCCACGACAGGGGCGCTATAGAGCCACTACAGAGGGCTATAGAGCCACTACCGAGGAGCAATAGAGCCACTACAGAGGAGCTATAGAGCCACTACAGAGGAGCTATAGCTATCTAAGAATATACAATGTGACAGAAGGATCACTGGCGTGTGTGTGTGTGTGTGTGTGTGTGTGTGTGTGTGTGTGTGTGTGTGTGTGTGTGTGTGTGTGTGTGTGTGTGTGTGTGTGTGTGTGTGTGTGTGTTCGTGTGTCAGACTGCTGTTATCTGACCTATGTGTGTCGTCTTGTCTGGACAATGGCGTCATTGTTGCCGGGTGAACTTGTATTACTGTCCACCAGCTGTTACACACACACACACACACACACACACACACACACACACACACACACACACACACACACACACACACACACACACACACACACACACACACACACACACACACACACACACACACACACACACACACACGAAACAGTGACCACAGACAATGAGCACCAGTCAATAATTCAGCAGCATTAGTTCCACTCGTCTTGAGAAGCTCGGTGAAAATCACACGACACTCTTGAAGTGTTCAGAGGAAAAGTGCTGACCGGTCAAAAACACAAACTTTCTAATAAACCAGAGACCGACTGTCTCCTGCTTCTCAAACACGTCTCCGCCACTGTCCAGCTTGTTTTAGAAACGACCAAAATGTACGGTTTTCATCCTTTTTCAAGAAACGATCACATATTTATTTATTTGTTCTGTACAACTTTTAGACAGCTCTGTTATTGAGTTGTTGTTTTTTTTAAATAGATGATGCACCACTCTTTATGATTATTTCATTCAGTTATTTTTGCACTGCTGATTGATGAAAAGGGAGTATTTTAAACATAATAATGTATGTTGAGAAATCAAATTCAAGTAGAAGACTGAGTTTTTCTCTGGTTATGAAGAAATATTATATTTGTTATTCGAAATATACATTTATATAAATAAAGGAATTGCCCATTGGAAATGAAGATGATGCTAAATAAAGTATTTAACGAAATGAAAATGTAATGAAACCTCTGGTACCAATAACAAACCCCACTGGAAGACTTGGACATGGACACAGGAAGCGTCCGGATCCAACCACGTCCAGAAACAGTGACATGAGCAGCGTCACGTAATCGAGCTGCTTCAGCCTCTATAAATATAAACTCCCCTCATGTGGCGGCAGCTTCTCACACCCGCAAATAATAAATGAGTGAGACGACGGGGCTGAGAGTTAAAGTGTGGGGAACCTCGGAGATCATCTCCTCATGAAGCTCTGACTCCGTCAGCTCTCCTCCGTCAGGTGTGAGGAGACCAGGAAGTGGTTTTATTCCAGGTGCGGCGGCGACGGCCGCTGTGATACTCACGAGTCCCGGGTCATCCTGGAGTCCGTTCACAGGTGGATCTGGACAATCCACCGCAAGAGACGCTGCTGCTGGAGGAGCTATCGGTTCTGGGTCTTCTACTTTCTCCACCCACTGAGTGACTGAGCAGCTGAGGCCGGCGGGAGACCGGAGGACTGCGGGGGGGGCGGGGGGGGGGGGGGGGGGGGGGGACACGTCATCACCCACCACCACCACCACCTCTCCACATTCCCCGATGCTCCCACCTCTCTGGAGCCAAGGCTAAATGTGGAGCAGCTGGGCCAGGGGTATGTGAGGGGTGCAATAATTCTACAGCCGGGGCTGGAGGAATATCTGCCCCAAGTCTCCAAAAATAGACATTCTGCCCCGCTGGCGTCAGACCTGGCTGAGGAGGAGAGCCGTGTGTCAGGCCGCAACAATGCCAGCTTTACTCCTTCCAATACACACACATGCCGCCCCGCTACCAAAGAAGGAAAGCTCGCAGGAACCACATGCATCACGCTCCCGACACCGAGGTGTGAAACACCGGGCCGCGTCGGCACCACCAACCGGTCCAGAGTCAAAGCTGATGTTTCTGATTCGCTGATGAATCCAGAGAACCCCCCCCCACCCCCACCCACCCACCCAACACACACACACACACACAACAAATCCTGCAGTAGAAATCTGGGACTGATGATCAACATGAACCTTCAGAGACACACGAGAACACACTCCAGGAAATCCTACATGTGCAGAGATAAACTAAAAATACCTTCAGTCAGGAACCGGCTGCAGGTCAGCTGGTGACAACATGAGCTTCACTGGAAACACACAAAGTCTGGCCTTCAGCCAGAACCGGGTCTGGAGTCCGTCCAGGGTGGGACAAAGGAAGGTTTGTCCTCTCTGAGGGGAAATGGTCAATCCCATCACACAGATCATCAGTCCCCCCCACACACACACACACACACACTTCTGTCAGAGATCTGAAGTCGTGTCCAGCAGGGGTCACAGGTCCAACACGTCTCCTCACAGGAAGCAGGACTGTGTCATGTTTACTGGAGCGCGTCGGCTCTGAAATACGTCTGCAGACTCCTCATCTGGGGGTTTCATGTTTCTCCACACTGACCCAAATACCAACAAGCCCGTTCAGGATTTTCCTTCATCTCACTCTCCGCAGCCCTCGTCTCCCCGTCAGCTGACCTCCAATCAAACCGCTCACTCTGTCTCCCACCATGTGGATCAGAACTTTATCGCCGAGGCTTGTGAAAACGTTGGGAGAGGACCATGTTTTTCACTGCTCATCCGTCTTCCTGTCCGGCTGAGCTGATGGAAGCCGTGTGTGTCTGACAGTGTTTAACAGGAATGTGAAAGTTTTCCCTGAAAGTAACACGGCCTGGACGTGTCTGTTCCAGCAGGGAAAGTGTGTTTCCAGATGTCCAAACTGTCCTCTGTCTCTCTTAGTCTCTCTCTCTGTACGGGACAGAGTGGCTGATATCTAGAAGACCTACCAAAGACGAGACAATGCTGGACTGACTGACGACATGAAGTGACTCATCATGGCGGCACAAGCAAACTGACGGAGGACAGTAGGGACCCGGGTCTACCACAGTATCAGATCTGAGGTGACATTGTGGACGGTGGTAGATGTGACGGTACTACATGGTTTTAGGCAGAAATCAGAAAGATAAAGAGGAGCAGCGTCAGTGTATTTTGGTTTCCCCACTCTAACACTCTGGCCTGGTCTGTTTGGTCTCACTCTGGGCTGCTCATTTCTCTCCTCATATCCCTGCTTTAGTCTCATGGTCCACCCCCTCCATTGAGCCCTGGTCTCCTCAGCTCACCTCTCATGCTAATGACCCATTGAAGTGGTCTCCATGGTGACGTACTTTCCATCCCATTGAGGAGAGAGCAGCACAAAGGCGCTGGAGGATCAGGCAGAGCGACGCGAGTGCATCCAGCACATGGCTCGGCATGAAAAACACACCGCCGTTTTCCAGATGTTTCCATTCATACGTTTGCGTGTGTGCGTGTGTGTGTGTGTGTGTGTGTGTGTGTGTGTGTGTGTGTGTGTGTGTGTGTGTGTGTGTGTGTGTGTGTGTGTGTGTGTGTGTGTGTGTGTGTACAAGTACCTCAACACTCCCTTCAAACCAGATTCCTATCACATCGTTTTACGGCCCAAAGAGAAGAAAAGACTGCAGTTCTGCTTAAAAACAGACGGAAACAAACACCAGAGTGAAGAAAGAACCTTTTTGTTTTTCTCTCCATGACCAGGATGACTGAGGGTTCTGTTACTGGTACCGGCGCTGCAGGAGGCAGAGCAAAGTGGAGGGAGCTTTTAAACACGTCTCAGGGTTGATGGTTCAAACCCTCATCCGCCTCGTCAATGTGCTGGAGTGTCCTTGAGCAAAGAATCAAGTATCAGCACTGTGTGTGTGTGTGTGTGTGTGTGTGTGTGTGTGTGTGTGTGTGTGTGTGTGTGTGTGTGTGTGTGTGTGTGTGTCTGAGACACAACAGCAGGAAGTAATTAACCGTCTCCAGGCAGTTTTCCACATTTCCAGAATCCAGTGAGTCAAAGTGAATTCCTCCACAGAGCGCTGCTGCTCTGCATTTATTGGAAGTTTGAAACAACAACTGATTTGTTACCACAACAAAACATATGGCCGAGCACACACACATATATATATATATATATATATATACATATACACTAACGGACAAAAGTGTTCGTCCCCCTCTGTTAATAAAAGAATAACCCACAATGGTCACAGAAATAACTTGAATCTGACAAAAGTAATAATGAATAAAAATCCAATGTCCAGTTCGGAGACACCTTGGCTGAACATGTGACGAAATTATTCTCAATCTGTTCTCGGGGTTCCATCATTTCTGTCCAGGCATGTTTCATTAGTTTTTGTTTTTTTAAATAATTCTGATGAACCACAATCCAAAAGCAAAATCAGATTTTTGTCGCTTAGTTTTCATTGAATTTTTAGTTTTTATTACTTTTGTCAGATTCCAGTTTTTTTTCTGTGACCATCGTGGGTTTTTCAGTATGTATACATATATACACTGTATATCTTGAGTTTTCTTGCACAGAGGACTTTGTTTCTCACAGTCAAAGAGTGGCAACTAAGCTTTAAAGTAAATATGTGGGTTCTTCATCGTAGCTCAGACAGATCGATATAAATTCCACTGACCCACAGCTCATTAAAATGAAAACATGAAAACATCAACCACACTTCCCTTCATATAATCACCATTTAATAGATGTGAATTTAATAAGTTAACCAAGTGAAGAAAGTGATAAAGGTTTAAAATCGACCTCAAAATACAGTTAAAATGGGATATGGAAAATTGAAAAAGCAATTTATATATTAAGAAGTACACAATCATCTGGAGTGAATCCACTGTGTTTTCTTTAATCTGCTTCGTTGCTCCAGATAACTGATGAAAAGCTGCGGATCTGTGTGTCAGCGTGACTTGTCTTCAAGCCGTTTGAAGGGAAGTCAGAGAACCCTGTGCAGACTGTGTGTGTGTGTGTGTGTGTGTGTGTGTGTGTGTGTGTGTGTGTGTGTGTGTGTGTGTGTGTGTGTGTGTGTGTGTGTGTGTGTGTGTGTGTGTGTGTGTGTGTGTGTGTGTGTGTGTGTGTGTGTGTGTGTGTGTGTGTTTGCAGGGAGATGAAAGGAGCTGACTCAGCGGTCGAGCTCGTCCGGTCGTCCTCTGAATCACCGTGACTGCCGGAGTGGAGACGGTCGCCGTCGGCCGGTCAGTGTTACCGACAACAGCAGAGTGAAGAAGTCTTCACACGGAGACTCGGGGACACGTCAGGGTAAACACTCGGGGAGGTGAGACTCAGTCGCCTCATGTAGAGCTGACTGCGTTTGTCTTTGTTACTCGTAAACGCCGTCATCCATCATCGCAGTGAGGGAGATCAGCACCATGCTGGTGAGGACGGGGAATCACCTTCGCAATACGATACGCAATACGTGGCTCAGGATACGCAATACGTGGCTCAGGATACGCAATACGTGGCTCACGATACGCAATACGTGGCTCACGCTACGCAATACGTGGCTCACGATACGCAATACGTGGCAATACGTGGCTCACGATACGCAATACGTGGCTCACGATACGCAATACCTGACTCACGATACGCAATACCTGACTCACGATACGCAATACGTGGCTCACGATACGCAATACGTGGCTCACGATACGCAATACGTGGCTCACGATACGCAATACGTGGCAATACGTGGCTCACGATACGCAATACGTGGCTCACGATACGCAATACGTGGCTCACGATACGCAATACGTGGCTCACGCTACGCAATACGTGGCGTGGCTCACGATACGCAATACGTGGCTCACGATACGCAATACGTGGCGTGGCTCACGATACGCAATACATGACTCACGATACGCAATACATGGCTCACAATACGCAATACATGGCTCACGATACGCAATACGTGACTCACGATACGCAATACATGGCTCACGATACGCAATACATGGCTCACGATAGGCAATACATGGCTCACGATAGGCAATACATGGCTCACGATAGGCAATACATGGCTCACGATACGCAATACGTGGCTCACGATACGCAATACGTGACTCACGATGCACAATACATGGCTCACGATACGCAATACGTGGCTCACGATACGCAATACGTGACTCACGATACGCAATACGTGACTCACGATACGCAATACGTGGCTCACGATACGCAATACGTGACTCACGATGCGCAATACGTGGCTCACGATACGCAATACGTGGCTCACGATACGCAATATGTTGGGGTCAGCGTGTGATCAGAATATGCAAATTACCCTAGTGGTAGGCTACCGGAAGGTTCTACCCTGTCAGAGGTAATTTACATATAAACGAATCGCCAAACAGAAGTAAATTGTTATTTACGGGTTGACAATTACTGATCACTAGCGGTAGGCCACCAAAGTAATGGATTACTGGAGTAATAGATTACTAAGGTAATGTACCAAGTGTAAGTTATGCAAAGCTATAAAGGTTGATTGGAGTAAATAGTCAGTTATCGGCCAACAGCTTTGAGCTAAAAAGGGTCGCCTGACGGGAGGAACCTCCACGGGGTCCAATCGCGAAGGCGGTCCACCAGTGGCACGACCGGTCAACAGGCGTGACGGGTCACTCCTTTGTTGACAACTGCGGGTCAGTGGCGTGACCTACCGAAGCGCCTGTGGACCCACAGGAGGCGACTCGCTGGAGTAACCGGGGAAAAGCTCAAGCTGCGAAGGCGTCACAAATGGCTATTGACCTATCAATGAACAACGGTACTTGATTACGAGTGATGATTAAATTACGGAGAGCAACCTATGATTCAAGTTATCAATGAAACAAACCTGCGATTTGTAAGTCAATAACTGAGGGGAGGCTGAATTACTTCGGTGGAGTGGACCACCGAAGGTGATCTGCAAGTAATTTAGAATGGATTGTTAATCAAACAAGTTTGGTTATTTATCTAATAACAATCGGGAGTAATCAAGGAGGAGTTGGAATTAATTAAGTAAAGTCGGGGTTTACTAATTAAATACAATGAGTTATTTGAATGAGCTAAACCATTGAAATTGAATTAAATGCAGTTAGGATTATTAATTGGATAAACTTGCGCTTTATGAATTAATAATACTGGATAATTGGATGCTGAGATGCACGAAAACCACTTAAAAATGATTAAAAGCACTCTTGAGTATTAATTGAATAAATTGACTAATTTATTAATTAATAAAGCATACAAATTATCTATCTGCAACAAAAATAAATGAACAATAGCTTAGAGACAATTCAAGTTGTGATTAGGTTAACTGGGTAACAGATCAATCAATAATAGTGCGGGTAATTAACCACAGAAAATGCGATGAAACACTTAAAATTATTTAAAAGCAATGCGGGTTATTCCCGTGGAAAACCTGCATTCATTCGCCAACGCCTCCTAGGTGTGTTAAATTACCCAAAGCGTTAAAATCATTGAAATTGATTTAAACCATTCAAACTATTAATCAATTGAATATTACCGTTACTTAATCAAAGTCGGGGCACCAGCTGAAGTTAGGGTCTTAAACGAAACATCAGTCTTAAAAAAGAAAGTTCAATTAAAATGTTTAAATTATTATTTCTGATTGAAATGATAATCGCAATTTAACTGAAGCAGGAAAGGAAGGCTGTAAATCCGAGCACTGACTGTTACAACCAGCAGTTGTCGCTGAAAAGCACACAAAAACCACCAAGAATCGTTCAATTCAACTATTACGTGTTTATTAACAAACGTCTATTCCTAAATCATCAATCTATGAATCACATCTAATCAATAAACATCAAGCAAGATCTCATAAAACAACACAATACAAAACAAAGCCAGCTAATAAAGTGTGTGTGTGTGTGTGTGAGTGTGTGTGTGTGTGTGTGTGTGCGGGTTTGTGGAGCGAAAGGGGCGTGACTTGGTGAGAGGGTAATGACCACGAACGTCCACCAGAGGGAGGTAGACGTCGGCGGTCCGGTGTAATCACCCGATCTGGCCACTAGGTGCGCGTCGGCGCGCGGGGCAGTTGTGATGACTTAATGCAACCACCAGATGGCGGTACGAGCGGTTGCAATTACCCACGCGACTACCAGAGGGCGCCAAACGGCTCGGCGACCCGGCGAGGAAATCGATGTGATTACCCACCCGGTCACCAGAGGCGCTCGGCGTGCTCTGCCTGGGATAGCGTGACGTCACTGAGCTCCGCACGGGCCGTAGCCGTCGGGAGCGCGCCGGATTCCTTGTGGCCGAGAAATCCGAGCCGCAGTGAACTACACACGGTCCCAGGGACGCACTGAAAGGAGGCGCTTGGAGGCAGCGGCGGCCGTACCGTGCGCTGGTTAGTGAACAGGGAAACAGAGGAGAAGAGGAGAGAGAGAGAGGAGAGAGGAGGGGGTGTCTGACTGTGTACCCTGACGCGACCGCCTCAGCTTACACGTACAGAGTCCAAAAACGGCTGTTCAGGCAGATATGGACTCTGGGAGCAGAAGCGTGAGCTGAGGATGAGGAGGCTCGCGCGTGCGTGCGATGATTCGCGTGGATGGCCGTCCACGCGTAGACACAAAAGTACTCAGAAACAGGGATCGGCGTCCCAAAGTTACAAGTACCAACAATAAACACACAGCAATAATAATATCACGTTATTCTAATTCCTGCCCAGACTCTAAGCCTTACTTGGTTGGACGAGGGGGAAACGTGCTTCCGTGGCCAGGTGAAATCCGTCGATTTGTGGCCGCGGGCGGTTCTCTGGCGTCCCAGAAAATAGAGACCTGACGTGGACTACGGAGGGGAAACCCGTAGTGTGATCCGAGGGGCGATCAGCAGCTTCTTGCGATGAGGGGGGGAGTGAAGAAGCGATGCTCAGGTCGGTCTGCAGACGAGCGTGCGGTTGCAGCGCGCGCTCGGGGTCCGGATGATGCAAACAAAAAAAGGGAAGAAAAAAAAGAAGGGGAAACCAAAAATAAAGGGAATTCCCGCTTTTCTTGAGCTCGTCCAGCGAGGTGAAGAAAATTCAGGCCCGGTCCAGGTGCGTTAACACGAGGCGCTTTGTCTCCTTACGAAAAGGTGCGTCTGGGTTGACGCGATTTCGTTTTGGAAGAGGCTGGATCTCTTCCCGGGCCTGAATTTATACCGTTATGATGTCTTCCGGGCTCCCCGCGGCGTTGGCCGTGGTTCAGCCAATCCACGCGGGGTTGGCTTGCGCGTCACCGGGCCGGTGACCCGGTGATGACGGGATTTTGGGTCCCCCTGCCGTCGAGCTGCAGTGCCGCAGCTAGAGGAGGGGGGACCCGGGGGCCCCCCAGGGGGGGGTCATGTGATCAATGGCGAATTTTCCAGGGTTGAGCACATGGTTTCTTTGTTCTCAAAGAAACGTGGCTCACCCCCCTCCTCGCCCCCCCCCCCTTCCTCATGAGGGTGAGTGAACAAAGGATTTTGGCTCCAACATCCCCCCTTTGTTCCGAAGAGTGGGATGCAGGTCACAGTCTTTGGAGCAAACCTGGGCCGAACAATCCATAGAATCTGTGAACGTCCCCATGTCCTGTGAAACATACTGTCCTTCTCTGTCCACCAGTTCACATGTGAGGTTATTTCCTGAGCAGGCTGGGCTAGTCTGGGCAGGCTAAGGCTAGTCTGGGCAGACTTACTATTTCTATTCTAACTATCTAAGCACACATACATTTCATTTCTTAAGGGTCGTCACCAGTGAACATGAAAGAGGTAGGAAAGGGACAGGAGAGTGAGAAATAGGAAGGGAACGGGTGGTTAGGAAAAGGGTTAGTAGGCCGTGCCTTCACCTCTTGGTTGGGTGAGGGCTGGCCTATTGTGTGTTTGTGGATGGGCCCACAAAACGTGGCGAGACCAGGGTCAGGGAATCCAGTCGGGCCTGTAGTTTCTGGATGTACTTGTACATCGCGTACGCCACTACGGCCGTGATGATCCAGCCACTGAGCAACATTCCGAGCGCTGCCATGCTGATGGGATGGTCTTGGTATGGGTGTCCACCTGCCCGCCTAGGGAAAGTGGCTGAGAGCCCTGTGGGCTTTAAATTGAATTTAATCAATTTGGTTCCCTCAGCCAGAAGCTGGCTTTGGAGGGTGGCATCAATTGTGAAATTGTGCCCGACGAATGCATCCATCATCTCAATCTCCACCTCGTGTCGGTCGGCATCGAGATGATGGAGGATTATGTCGTCAATGTGTACTGTAGCCCCTGGTGGGACATTGAGGAATATTGTTTGATTGGGCAGGGTGAGCTTGGTGGCTATATCATGGCGGTCGTAGGACATGGTCGCTTCAGAATGAGGTGTGTTGACGAGCCATCGACTACCTGCTCTCTCTACTCTGGTCTCGGTTCCTTCATCTTTGATGGACAAACTACCTTGACATTTCTGCTCCGGGGCGTCTGCCCTCAGCCCACATAGATAGTTGGTGACATCTCTAATGAAAGGGTTGCTGGGACAGATCCAGTGAATGTCTTTGGTGTTTGTGCACATGCTGAGATTGGGGACCAGGTAGAGTGAGGGGTTGTCGTCGTGGTAGGCGA